>NW_022145812.1:0-48984 GCF_002938485.1 Sitophilus oryzae | reverse complement strand
AGTTACGTTTTGTTTTGTTTGTGTTTTTTTCACTTTTAGAAGGCGTAGTCCCACAGACTACGCCGGACCGTTTATGATACATATTTATTACCGGACCAGTTAAGGGTTAAATGTTTGTTTATTGGCAAATAAAAGACGACTTCACCACAATACGGCCCAAAATGTTTTATGTTGGACGCGTTTGTTAAATATGTTAGCATCATCAGCAGATGAATAAACTACTACCTAGATATTTAAAACTGGTCTTTATCATCTGCTGATGATGCTAACATGGTTAGCAAAACGCGCATCTAATGTAAAAATAAAATGTTTTGGTATATTGTTGTGAATTATTTGTGTTGTACTATATGCATATTTTTATTAAAAAAAAAAAAAAAAAAAAAAAAAAAAAATTAAAGAAATTAAAAATTTTGAAGTTACCATAACAAATTATTAATTCTACAAATACAATTAAACAAATTATAAAAAACTGCTTTAAATAAGAGAAAATAAAAAAAAACTATGAAATGACGATCGACATATTTCCCATATAATTTATATAAAATGACAAAGATCTTTCATTTATAGCCATCGCTGCTGCCATTTCTATTCGATCATACGGTACTTACCTTTTTATAATTATTGGTTTCTCCTCATCATCTGTTACTTAAATTAAGGAAACTCTTGAGTTTTCTAGGTTGTAATAGTACGAGAGCTAGCAACGTCGGAAAAAACAAGTATTTTAAGACGTCTGACTCTTTGATATATCTTTTACTATGCTCTCTAGAACAGCATGCGGCCCGTCTGGCTGCCGGTAAACGTTGCGTTCCCTACTGCGCATTGAAAGAAGATCCTATATTTTTATTAGTCCTTTAAATTCTAGTATTGAATATAAATCGAACCTGTTTCTATGTATAGCGCAGTGCGTAGAGTTTCCGACCACGAACCGATGATTCGAGTTCGAATCCGGGTCAGGGCAACGACTTTTTTATTTTATTTTCGTTTATTTTCTGACAGTAAAGTATTAAATATTTGATTTTTTTAAAATACCAGAATTACTTAATACTTTACTATCAGAATATAAACGAAAATAAAATAAAAAAGTCGTTGCCTTGACCCGGATTCGAACTTTGAACCATCGGTTCGTGGTTTCGGTTTGGAAACTCTACGCACTGAATACACAAACACAAAACGCACGACACAAAAAATATAGGATCTTCTTCCGATGCGCTGTAGTGAACGCAACGGGTATCGGCAGCCAGACGGGCCGCATGCTGTTTCAGAGAGCATAGTAAAAGATATATCAAAAAGCCAGACGTCTTAAAATACTTTCTCGAAAACGTGGCCGAAACGTTGCCGAAAACTCTAGCTCTTGCCGGGCTGACTAATTGGAATTTAAATCTCCCGCTAAAGATTCAAGTGGTAGCTCTCCTGTAAAAAAATTAATTGATTAGTATTGATTGGTTTAAGTGATATTTAAGCTTAAAATTTTGTACTAGCAGAGACCTTGCAGTTGAAAATTGTTGTTTTTAGAGTAGGTTGTAGTGCAATGTGGTAAAAGACTCGAGAATATTTCGAACAAGAACGCGATAACAATGACCGTTTATGTCCCTTGATTGTTGTTAGGAAGGTGAGTTTCGTTGATATAAATAATAACTGTTTATATGGATATAATTAATTTATTTTTCTTTCCTAAAATATTTTGAATAAAAGAAAATATGTAAAAATCGACAACGCTGTGCCAGTCAAGCCTCATCACGTAGCTAAAAGTTTATTTAGTATGATCTATAGCATATCATCGTCGTGGTGGATCACCATGTATATGTTGGAGGCAGATGCCGAATTCGGTCTATGTCCGAAATAATTAGACATATGGCGATTATAATTAAATATACCTACCTATATCCAAAAAGTTACGCGGAAGAGTTTTGATTGCATTGGTTTCAACTTCTATGCGAAGGGTGTTAATCTTTTGTTGTTATATTAGACCAAAAAAAGATTAACCCTCTCCGCAAAGAAGTTATATAAAGACTATTTATAACCACGAAGTTGCACGCATCTGGCAAGTTTAGTATGGACAAATCGCCATATGTCTAATTATTTCGGACATAGGCCGAATTCGGCATCTGCCTCCAACATATACAATTATTAATTTTAGTACTAACAAAGATATATCATCAAAAATATCCACTGCATTACTGTAAACTATTATGATTCATCGTAATAATTTAAACCAACATTTATTCGTTGCTCGAACAAGTTGTGTCAGCTTTCCGCCTATAGCTACCCATAAATCAAATTTAATTTAGTCCACTCTGTAGATATAAAAATAGTACAATCCCATTCGAGCTGATTTCTCCCAAGGACGACCGCATCTGACTAACTGTACACGGTTGCCCCATCATATGCACTTCCTGGGTGCTTGGATTAAATGTGACAGTGCCTATGGTATCTGTTTACAAAGTAGTTAATGATTGGAGTTGACATGTTTAGAGGGCAACTTTTTTTTCTTTAATTTCTATATTATAGATGATTTAGTAGTGTAGGTATGTGATGATAAATAACTTGTAAGAAATATTATTTATTTTATACTGTATACCGCACCAAGACACCTTTTAGTACTTGATTTCAACAATAATAATAAGTCCGGTAAGTTTTTTTACCGAACTAGGAACTATTCCGATGATATTTTGGTACCGACTGCCCTATAGTCTCTATAATGCTGACACAAACTTCGTTATAGAAAATGTTTTTTAAGCAAAGGGTGAGACATCAACGATAGAGTAAAGTTCATTATTTCATTTGTTTTGATAATTATTAAAAAAATGTTAAATAGAAGAGTTATAAGAAAGGTGAAGATGCACATTATAAAATTATTACGGAGTATACAGGGTGCTTCTTCCCCTAGGAGATGCAAGACCTTGTCGTTGGTGGGGAAGCTCCTGGTCAGGTGCTGCGGGAATCCCCCCTAGCACTTGGCTTGGTCTAAGAAGCATCTCACTCATCGTCTTGTCCCTGACTGTAGTGTCGTGGCCAGGGAATTGCACCCAGACATTTAACGATACCGAGCGGGGCTACGGACAGCCTCAACCTTGAGGCACCGGGGGGCACCCCATTGTATTTTACCCCTTACTCCTACATGCGGGGCTCTGTAGAAGTGGACCGACTTTCCCTAGCGACTCATGGGAACACTATGAGATCTGGTAATAATAGTAATAAAAACATCACCGGTGAAGCTGTGGGGAAACCCCCTAGCAACACTGGGAACAGTAACAATGAAAGTTCCAAGGGGTCAAACCCAAAGAGAACTACAGGAGAGGTGGCTGACACTTGCGTGAGACCATCCTCCGCAAGTGGCATACAAGTTACCACCTCCTCCAAGGGTCGGGAGCCTACCTCCTACCTCTAAACCCAACAGGCGACACAAGCTACCGTTTCGTCTCCTGGCCTGGGTCGTAGCCCCTCGACTATGAAGGACACGGGTCTCCGTAGGAAGTCCTGGGACTGTATGATGAGTTATAACTCAAGAAAGGGGGACACAATAGATCTCTAAGGTCGCAGAGATTAACCCCCCTCCCACTTATTCTAAATTCTAATACAGGGTGCTTGCAAAAATTAATTACCGGACTTGTAAAGTGTTGGTAAAGTTAGAAAAGTGTTTCATTACCTGCCGTTATTTCCTTCACAAACTCCTGTCACTCATCTTCTTTTCTTATTACTGTTGCTTCTGTTTCTGTAGTTTCTTTAAGTTCTGATGGGATACCAATGTTCACATAGTCTTCGTTAAACATTTTGGCTTTTTTTGTTACACAAATTCAAAGAACCAACTAAAAATTCAAAATTGAGCAAAGTTATTCATCTTTTGCTGGTTTTGATCTTTCGTATCTCAAAACAGTAGTATATTGTTTTATTAGGAGTAAAAATGATACTTTTTGGTTCGATTCTGTACGTTTAACAACATAACAGGCGAGACACAAAAAGTCATTTTTACTCCGAATAGAATATGCTATTTTTTTCAAACGTCACAAATAATAATTTTAAGCATTCCAAATAATATAAAAATATATCGAGAAATTATGGTTACAGTCGTTGAATTTGATACTTTATATTCGTTTAATAATATATTCGCGTACTTTCATGCATAGGCCCAAAACTACTTTACTTTTATGCCTAGGCGTTAAAATTACTTTTTATATCAACAGTTATAAAAAACTTTTTTTAATAACTGTTGATATGCCTACTTATTGATTTAGAATAATCAGGTTTTTCGCTAATAAACAGAACCTAACAGGACACCACTGGAAAAAAATATAATTTTATTATTATAAATATTTTTATAGGTTTGTCCAATTAATACTTAATACTGCACCTAAATATCCGTTTTTTTATCCGATAATTTCAATATCTTATCTAGCTGACATTTGCATATTACAGTAAAAATAACACTGTAACATTTAAACCCTAACTGAACAACAATATGGCATTTCATAACATTTGTTTATCAACTACCATTAATGGTGGATATTAAAAACTTCTTAAATAACAAATATAGCTGTAAAAAAAACAATTTAGCATTTGTAGTATAACATACCTAGGGTCGCTCAACAAAGTTGAAGAGGTAAGATTTTGTCCAACTGTATATGCACGGTAGAGAAAACCTTGATAACTATTCCAAAGAGTCCAACTATGCTGTTCTATAATTAAAAAAAGGTAATATTAATATAAATACTGTCCTCATACCAAGGATTCTTGTCAAACTGAAAAGCTTTATGTTACTTAGCAGGTAGTGATGTCCCAGAATACTTCGTTTCGGAGATACAGAGTGTAGAAGTTTCATTTTTATTTCCTTAACGTTACTTAAAAAAAAATGAAAATTCTACACCCGGTATCTCCGAAGTGAAGCATTTTAGTGCCGTGATCTATACGAATTTTTTACTTATTTTTGTCTGCAGAATATGCAGCCGAAGTTTCCGAAATACACTGCCGGACCACCCTGTATAATTCTCAGATGAAATAAATAGGGAAAAGCTGGGGGCACGGAATATTACAGCAGAAATTAAATAAAATAAACTATAATGCTTTAGTTAACACTAGTTAAATAACGAGGAAACATTTACTTTACCTTTAATAACATTCTTTGTCACAATAACCAACACTTACAAACCAAAATAACTTCAATGCGTCTAGAACGGTAGTCTAATAGGTATTACCTAACAGATATCGTCTCTACTCGTTATCCGGATTCCCCTCTCTCTATTTTGAGTATAAATATTTAAAAAAACGATAATGATTTATGTATGTATACAGAGTGTCCTAAAACTATATGTTTTGGAATTAAACAAATACGAAAATTCTTTACTACATTACTTTTTTATGTTGAATTATTAATAAAAATAAAACTTACAATTTTTTATGTTGTTCTTGCATGATCTTTTACATTGATTTTAATAATTTCATCCACTGCAGCATAGACATCGGTTGTTTCTCAGAGGAACACAATACAGTTTGAATTTTCTCTAACAATGCCAGCGCTAAAGGATGCAGTAAATCACTCGGTATAGAGTCAGGTGTCAGCGTAATGGTCGCCTAATATAGGCCTTGGATTTTTTAAAACTGTTTTCAGCTTATAGACACAGTAGGAGTAACACCTGCTTTTTTTGGTCGTTTGAGATTGTTTATCTCTTCCATCCATTCTGGTATAAATCAATCTGTGGTTTCTAATTTAATGCCTCTAGCTTAAAGCCATTTAACACTTAAAACTGTATTAATATCCAGATTAAAATCCAATAAGCGGGGTACGTTACAATATTCTTTAGAATTTTGGTATCTTTTATAAAAAAAATAGTATTTTTTGTAGATTTAATTTTTACTTACGTTATAATATTATGTTTATATGTATATAAAACAACTATATAAAAAACATTTAAAACAAGTTTTTTTTTTTTATTATTTTAAATTTCTTATATCTAATTCATATACCGATCTATAATACCAATTTATATATCTTTCTAAGAACTTTATTATATAAATAGATTATTTCTTATTACAATAACGTTCGTTCCAATGGTACCTAGATGCCAATTAAGATTTCTCGATTCGTACCGTACTGACAGATCGGTTTTTTGTCGTATGTACACGTCTGTCGGTATTGTCTTTGACAGATTTACAACTGCGTCATGCGCCAAGGCATCCGAGACAGAAACTTGAGTTCCTAGTACAAGTGACAACGTACTTTTTATCTGTCAAGATACATCTTTGTTAGTTTCACTCATCTGAGAAGAGATTTATTATATGGTTTCGGTTTTGTATATACAGGGGTTGTTCACCACACACGACACAGAGTATTGTAGCCAAACGATTAAATTTTACAAATTAGCAGTTTGGGTTAGTTGAAGGACTATTAGGCTACAATTTACAAAGAAATATTTACACAAGATACGATTGTCCCCAATAGGTAAAATATTATAGTTGTATTTTTTAAATGAAACTACCCTATTATTACATTTTAGTTTCTACGATTAAAATAAAGGTAAATTTGATTAAGATTTGTTATACTTAAACCTACCGTTTTGAAATATCACAATTTGTAAATTGCAGTAAAAATTTTAAGGCTTCATTTCTCAAGGGTATCAAAGTTTTTTAATACTAAATATTTACTGAAGTTTATTTATTGATTGGTTATTGTGTTGCAATAATAAAAATAATACCTTATACAGAGTGTCTACAAGTTTATTTTAAATAATTTCTAGCTTTAAACGCCACTATCTTCTTTAATTTAAATGGAACGCCCTGTATATTTAGGAGATTCAAGATGCAGTACTTTAATTGTCTATCAAATTGTATTATACCATTTTTCACCTATCCCTTCAAAGTTTTTGAAGAAAATGCATTTCTTATAATTTAGACCTCATTTAATATACCCATGGAATATTGACATTTTAGATATGTTTTAAAGCTTAACAAATGTACAAAATGTACAGGCACAAATAATATTATCGTTTTTAGCAAAACATTTTATTGCAGTAGTACAGGGTGTCCCATTACAAAAAAGAAAACTATTTAAATCACTTATAAAAAGAGTATACCATTAATTAAATATAGCACGATTATTTCCGCCCATATGCTAATTAATTACATATAGTCTGTTCGATAATAAATTGTTATTCTAAATAAATGTGTGATTTGAGTCAGAAATCAATATAATAATAAATTTATCAAAATATGAACTTCTCTGTTGTTATAAATAAGCATTTATTAAAAATGAAATATCATTTTAAGGTGTTACTTTACCACACTGTCATACACACATACAAAACTCAGTTTTTAGTATTTTGGGGCAATTATTGATAATCAACGCAAACAGTGAGTTAATGTAATTTGAATACTGGAATCATATTAATCGGTCACCTCTTTAACAAATATTTAAACAGTTTTTTAATGAAATAAACGAATTATATCCAACAATATTAGTATCTGTACTCTTTAAAAATTTGGTACACCTCTTTAAAAATAATCACAAATAATCGGTATTCCATGGGTATATTGATAAAATATTCTAAATTACAAGAAAATACTTTCATTTCTCACCAAAACTTAAAAGAGATGGGGAAAAAATGGTATAATACAATTTGATAGAAAATTAGATTGGTTCTCATAAAATATAAGGGGTGTTCTATTTAAATTAAACAAGTTATTGCCGTTTAAATCTAGTAATTATTTAAAATAAATTTATAGACACTCTGTATAAGGTAAACAATATTTTATTATTTTTAACCTAATAACTGATCAATAATAAACTTCAAACAAATATTTAGTATTAAAAACTTTTGATACCCTTGGAGAAATGAAGCCTTAAAATTTTTGCTGCAATTTTCACAAAATTGAAAAATATTTCAAAAGCAGTAAGGTTTAAGTATAATAAACCTTAATCAAATTTACCTTTATTTTAATAATAAAAAAGTTTTATGAATAACTAGTTAATATACAGGGGTGTTCCATTTAAAAAAATACAACTTTGATATTTTTTACTTATGTAAGGACACTGCATCTTGTAAATTATTTTTAAATTCATGCCTCTAATAGTCCTTCCATCAAACCCCAAAACTTACAATTTGTAAAAATCTACATCGTTTAGCTACAATACTCCGTGTGTCGTATGTGGTGAATTGGTGAACAACCCTGTACTCTCTCGTAGAACTATATTTAGTATTAGTTATTATCGATATATTTTATTTTTATATTACTTAATTTTTATTAAAATAAAATATACTAAAATGTAATGAAAGATGATATTTATTACACAAAATCCAATAGATTTTAGTTTGGTGATTGATATTAATTTTAAAAACTGCAAGGAGCTGACAGACAATAAATTTAAGCTATCGCTAAGTACCTCGTGACCATTTTTAGAAGTAAATACATTTAAAACTAACAGTAGCTATTTTTAAAGCTGTAGAATATGGATACCACCTACCTGTTTTAGGTGTTTTATTCGTGTCAAATTAAAAAATCAAATCATCAAACATATGTTGTTTACAGTATAATTTCGAAAATAGTTTTCTAGTAATTTATGTACTTATTTGATTATTTATGTGTAGGTACGTAAAATTTTTGTTTTTTATGTTATATTAACTTGGAATGAATTACTTTTTCATTCATTTTATTTTCTAGAACTTTGTTACATGTATCCTCTGGATGGATAGAATTTATCTGACAATATTTTTGACATTTCATTTTTAATAAATTGTACTGAAGCTGTGTTTGGTTCCTTGTGAAACATCATTGAAATATTAGTATTTAATAAATAAATAAAAAACTTTTAGATGTTTCAAAAAACTTTAATAAGAGCTAACTTTAACTCTACATATATGTTTCAGCTTGTTAGGCCCTTTTCAAGTTTTTTAAACTAATCGTCTGACTACATTGTAACTATATATATATTTATGGGGGTGGGTTCAGAGAGTTTACAAAAGGGGTAATAAAAAATGTGTTTAGAAATCATTGTTGGTCGTTAACATTATTTTTTCGTTTTTAACAGATTTGCAAGTATTTCTAACTTTTGTTCAATGTAATTTAAGTGTCTACCTTTTGTGTCTCTATGTAGTAACTTAATTGAGTTTTCATTAATTTTGTGATTATTTACTATACAATGAGTTGCAAGACCAGAACTATGATGGAGATTATTAATAGACTTACATGTTCTTTAATCCTTATATCAAAATTTCTACCTGTTTGGCCCTGGTACACGGCATCACAATCATTACAATCCACCCTATATACACCGACTTATTTTTGACCCAAAATTTGACCTAAATTTCTTTTATTTACGTTAATAGTTTTTACATCCTATTTTTATAGCGATTATTTGATATTTTGTTAGTTAAATTAGGTATGTAGTTTAAAAGTCGATAATTGTTATTGTCTTTAGAATTAGCGGAATAAAAATTTTCATTAATATCTTCTTTTTGTTTTCTTTAGCATATTATCAAGGGAACACTTATATCCATTGTTGATGGTGATTTGTTTAATAATATTTAACTCTTTTTTTAAAAATTCTCTGGGCTCAGTGGAAACATTACTAATCTATGAAAGGGTGACATTTTGTTTTGCCAGGATTGGTGTGTTTGACTATGTATTACAGTGTCTGTGGTAGTGGGTTTTCTGTAAAAAAAAAAAAAAAAAAAAAAAAAAAGTTTTTATAATTGTAACATCAAGAAATTAATGGTATTAATACCTTTTTCAATATATGTAGAGTTAAAGAGGTTGCTCTTATATTAAAGTTTTAAAACATCTAAAAGCGTGCTTTATTAAAATACTAATATTTAATTTTTACTCAAAACGGATATCTAGACCAAATTTAACATATTTTCTAACCAATTAATTAGATACCAAAATACGAATATTAGTATTCAATAATTAAAAAAAATAACAAAATATTTTTTGTGATACAAACCATAAAAATGTAGGATTAACATTATTGTGAATTCAATAATATAATTCATCACATTAATTTCTCAAAATATTTATGTTCTGTAATATTTTGACAGTTCCCAGGAGAAAATTCATTTATTTAACCGATAAAAACTGGTTTGATATTTTTCTTCGTTTAGGTTTGGACTTCGAAATCATGATTAAAAAGAACATTATTAATTATAACTATAAATTCTTAATTATATCTTCCTGTAGGTCTATATAAAAATACTTTTAGATAAAAATCTAATTGGAGTATCATATTAATCGACTAATTTAGATAAGAATATATTAAATTAATGTAATTTAAAAAATATCAAAATTATTTAAAGTTGAGGTTAGTAATAGCGTGTTTTGACAATAGTTTTATCAAAAATCTGTAACTTGACAAATCATGGTATTTTTCTGATGGAAAAAAGTTTTTCAATAGTTACAAATTTCAATAGTTGTAGAAAATTTTATGTACTTTTCTACACCCTGTCCGAAACTAAGCATTTTAGGAAAAAAAAAAAAAAAAAACTTTTTACTTATTTTTATGTATGTAGAATATGCTGGAGAAATCTCCGGAATACAGTTCAGACCACCAGTGGCGGATGCAGAGGGGGCCCATGGGGCCCAGGCCCCCCCTAAGATCTATAAGTTGGATTAATTAATAGCCTTTTGGGTTAAAAATGGCGCACTAATAAGCATATTCACATTACTTTTATTTGGCCCCCCCCCCCCTAAATAAATTTCTGTCCGCCCCACCTGCGAGGACCACCCACTATATGTATAATGTATAATATACCTAAATGGTTTTGTGAGATTTTTTTCTTTTTTGACTCTTTCTTCAGGGTGATCGGTTTCTAAATAATACTAATTTATTTATTTTATTCCAGGTCTGGCTTTAATCAGCAAGTCAATTTAAGGTAAGAATCATTTATTATTTTTAAAAGTTCTACAGGGTTGTTCACCACATACGACAGGGAATATTGTAGCTAAACGATTAGATTTTTATAAATGGTAAGTTTTGGGTTCGTTGAAGGACTATTAGAGCTACAATTTAAAAATAGTTTTATTTATTATTATGATAATGTATTAAATATGTAAAAAATATTATAGTTTTATTTTTTAAATTTTTTTTTTTTTTTTTTTATTATTTCTATTTTAGTTCTACGATTGAAATAAAGATACAGGTGATTAGGGTTTATCACACTTAGACACCGTTTTTAATATTTTCAATTTTTATGAAATTGCAGTAAAAATTTTAGGCTTCATTTCAAGGGAGGGTATCAAAGTTTTTTAATACTAAACTATTTGCAGCGATTATTTATTGATCAGATATTGTGTTGCAACAATAAAAATTTTACTACCTTATACAGAGTGTCCAAAATGTATATTAAATAATTACTAACTTTAAACAGCAATAACTTGTTTTAATTATCAAATTTAAAAAAAAAACACCCTATATATTTTAAGGTGAATCAGATGCACAATATAATTTCTTATCAAATTGTGTTATACCATTTTTACCCACTCTCTCTTCTGGTTACGTAGAAAATGGCTGCTTATAATTTAGACCTCATTTATCACTATACCTATGGAGATATTTCAGATTTTGAAATGTGCAAGCCCATTGGTATACCAAAGAAACTATTTAAATCTTTGTGAAAAGAGTATACCTAAATTAAATATACATATCCATTATTTCCGACCAAAAATTAGTTTAGTTTAATTAATAAAGTATTCTAAATAAAATAATATTATTATTGAATTTGTGGCTCGGAATCAATTTAATAATAAGTTATGAAGATGAACGTTTCTGTTTGTACATAAATAAGCATTGTCAAAAATAAAATAAAATGTATAAAGTGTTACTTTTTACCACTGTCTAACACACACACAAAATTGGATAATTATTATTAATCAACATTAAACAGTCCAATTATTGTAGTTTGAATGCTGGGATCATATTAATTTGGTCATGGTAACAAAAATATTTAAACAGTTTTTTAATTTTTTAATGAAATAAGCGAAAAACTACTATATCGACAATAATAGTATCTGTTTTCTTTGAGAATTTGTTTGCTCTTTAAAATAATCAAATATGGTATATTGATAAAGGTATAATATACCTAAATTGTTTATGATTTTTTTTCTTGACTTTCTTCAGGGGTGATCGGTTTCTAAATAACAATTAATTTATTTATTTTATTTCAGGTCTGGCTTTAATCAGCAAGTCAATTTAAGGTAAGAATCATTATTTTTAAAAGTTCTATATTATATCTGAACAATGGTAACTATCCGGAATCATTTGTTCTAAAAATATATTAATTAAGAAAATTTTGTCCAAAAACGTTATTTTTTCGAACACAATCTATAACAATCTAAATTTGCTAATTAACACACTATTTATCATCATATTACAATATACCAGATATGTGTAACTGTGTTTAACTGATTCGTTTTTTGACTCTAGAATTAACGTTCTTCGTATACGCCTCTTCAATTAGCCTGGCGATGTCTGAAATTAATTCGCGGGTTTTAGACTAGAGACGTGCCTTGATGTCGATTTCGTTCAAATATCGATAGATTTAAAAAAAAATATCGATATTGTTTTATCTCTACTATTTTCTATTTACTACAACATATAAAATACAGGACTGCGGCAGTTCTTCTTGCCTCTCATTTTAATTAAAAAGTAAATCTATTTTTCCTTTTATTAAAAAATTATGTATCCTTTCTTCGGATAGATTATATACATTTTTTAAGGCTAAGGAAAAATAGTAGTGTGGTGGTATTATTTATGTCTGGGGCATATTAAAACATACAGTATTTGTCCTCTATCGATATCTCTCATAGATGGACATTCCTAGTTTTAGAATTATTAACGACTCCTCGCCAATGTACCTAAAAAGAGATTCTCACACCATTAATGAAGCTGATAGCAATTCTCAGAAGCCATATGGTGCCAAATTATTAAAAGTAAGGTGCTGGGAAATGCTGTATGTGCTAGATAATTACTCTTTAGTTAAAATAAAATTCCTATGAAAATAAATATGTTCAGCAAAACGGGCATATCTTAAAATAAAGTGAATAGATTTTCAGTCAAAGAATTGGCGCCGGGAGGCACGTATAACCGCCCATAAAATATAATAAAAAAGGATAGGCAGTTCCTTTAGTTTCAATTTTCTCAAAAAACTGCGAGTTTGACTGATTTTGATGTTACTTACAAATTATTTTTGTTGCGAATATTATTCCTAATCTTAAATTGAAACCGCGTTTCTGCTAGCTACTGTAATTTTGGAGTTGGTTTTTTAAAATTTTTAACCCTCCCATACCCCTTACCAACTAATTCTCCACCCAAAACTAATGGCTAGATTCTCGGGTGCCATGGTATTTTTGTGCCAAATTTAATAAAATCGGTTTAGCGGTTTTGAGTTATCGTGTGAGATAGACGGACAGACGGACAGATCAACAGACGGACAGACGGACAGACTGACAGACTGACAGACGGACAGGACAGACGGACAGACGGACAGACGGACAGATTGACAGACGGACAGATGACAGACGGACAGACGGACGGACAGACGGACGGACGACAGACAGACAGACAGACAGACACCATGAAAAATATTTTGTATTTAAGTCATTTATGAGTGAACACATTTTGAGTGAAATTAAAAACTTTTTTGCCGATCTTAATAGCCATTCCTGTTGGTATGGTCGGCTAAAAATATGGATGCATTTTTCAAGAACGGTACTGACGCATATTATCATGTAATTTTTACGTTAGAAGGTCTGAATGATTCTACAGGAATTGGTAAAATTTACAAAATGCTAATGCAGCATTTGTTCAAGTTGAAAACAACGAACCCAAAACTTTTTTTTTGAAAAATTAAAAATATATGAATGAACATGACAATTATTAAATTCCCCCCAAAAAAAAACGGATATTTTTTTGAGGAACTAACTAGTAAATAGTAGACCTCTATTAATTCTTCAGTACTTAACGAAATACCCAGAATACTTTTCAAGGAATCGTAACTGTATTTAATCAGATTTTGATGACATAACATTTTCGTGACAGGGTCTTAAAAACAGTACTTTACAAGAAATTTACTAAGTATACGTTTTTAATTAAGCCATTCAACTGTAATAAAACATCCCAAAAGAATGCCATTAAGATAAAGATTCATTCCATGTCTACTGCTCTAACTTTTCCCAACGCATCATTAATAAAAAATTCTCAGAGAAAGAGATAGGTCCTGAACTATGCCACCGCATTAATGTTGTACAAGGTAATTAGCAATCTCCTAGTCTAATTGGATATTGTGTTGAACCTACCGGCGGCTACCAAGAAAAGATGCGTTTAATTACCTATGTCTCAAGGCTTCAACACAATTTACATACAGTATGTCCCCCGAATCTCTTTCCAGAGGAGAGAAACTTTATTATGACATAAGAAAATTAATTCTCTCACTAAACATTTTTTTTTTTTTTTTTTTTTTTTTTTTTTTTTTTTTTTATATTTTTTCCAAATTTCCATAACGTTATTAGAGATAAAATTAACATAAAACATTTTTTTTTTTTTTTTTAAATTTTTTCCTAAAATTTTTTTTTTTTTTTCTATAATATATTAATTCATTTTTTTTTTTTCAAAAATTTATACAGGTGGTCCGAACTGTTATTCGGAAACTTCGGCAGCATATTCTGCAGATAAAAACAAGTAAAAAAGTTCGTATAAATGTATGTCCTAAAATACTTAGTTTCGGAGATACAGGGTGTAGAAGTTTCATTTTTATTTCGATTTTTTCTAAATAATTTCTGAAATAACTTCCATATTTGGATGAAAATTTGTAGGGGGCGCCACCTACATGCGTTTTGACTGTTTTGAAGAGTAGTAAATTTTCGATGGTACCTGTATAAAACTACTGACTAAAAAAATATACATTTCCATAACTTTTTACGCAAAAAATGTCTCTTGGTAAAAATCGCTACGAGCAACCGTTCTCAAGATATTTAAAATGGAAATAGTAATTACATGTCATTATTGACAAAAAATAAGCACACTTTGAATAGAGTTATTTGACTGAAATATAATAATTTTTTATTATTTTAAATTAATTATAAATTTTTCTGCGAAAAAATGATGATTAAACAGTTTCTGTTGAACTTTTGGCATTTCAATCTAATAACTATTTGGTCAACATGTTTAATTTGTCAATGATGACAGTTATTGATAATTTTAATTTCAAATATCTCGAGAACCGTTATTCGTAGCGATTTTCACCAAGAGACCATTTTTATGTAAAAAAAGTTGCAAATGTATATTTTTTTACTCAGTAGTTTTATATAGGTATGAATGAAAAGTTATTACTCTTCAAACCAGTTAAAGAATATATAGGTGGCGCCCTCTACAAGTAAGAGTCATATTGACATGAAAATCAAATTTCTCATGTCCAAAAACTCCCAGAGACCAATTTTCATCCAAATATTGACGTTACTTCTTAAATTATGTGGAAAAAATCGAAATAAAAGTGAAATTTCTACACCCTGTATCTCCGAAACTAAGCATTTTAGGACATACATTTATACGAACTTTTTTACTTATTTTAATCTGCAGAATATGCTGCCGAAGTTTCCGGAATACAGTTTGGACCACCCTGTAGAGTTATTATTAATTTTGATTAACTTCATATTTTTTGCTTTTGATAAAATATCATATTTTCCGATAATTATTATTACCCTTTCCGTAGAATTGAATTAAATAAATTTTGTGCTTCTGTAACATTTTAAAACAGCAAAAAATATGACGTTAATTAAAATTCTATCAATAAGAATCTATCAAAGAATGAAAATGAAATTAAATTACCATATAAACGCGTTTTGATTATTAAGAAAATCCAAACAAGTGTTATTTCATGTTTTTTTTTTTATTTCTATAAAACGTTATGAAAATTTGGAAAAGTATATAAAAAACAAATAAAGAATCTGCTCTAATAAATGTCCTTTTTCAACAGATCGGTACAGTCAAAAACGAGTCACTTTAATGCTCAAAATCAAGCAATAAATACACTTCTTGTAGTTTCGATGTCTGGCAGTAATTTGTCCATTAACAAAACAACGGTTATACGAGAGGCGACATAAAAACTTAATGTTTCAAATTCGTCGAAGTGACATTTTTTCCGTTTCCTTCCGAACCCATATTTTAAAACGTTTATGGAGAAACGAACAAGACTTTTTATCCACCTCCAATAAAATCGGATCGATTTAACTTTTTCGGACAAAAAACTTTTGACAAATTGACGATGGTCCAAGAATATTTAAGGTCAATAAAACATTTCGTAATTATTATTCCGAGCAGAACGGAGGGAAAAACATGGCTGTATCTCGTAAAACCACGAGGTACAACGGGAAAAAATGCTCTTTTGGCAAAATCACACTCCTCGCTACTTTATTGCGTCGATCGGCTGTCACGGTTCTTCAGCTCGCTCTTTTGTAATCGATATCTGCATTACGATTTGGCCTGCAAATGGGGCCATTTTAATTCTACCGCGTAAGGATGTGTCATTAAGAATACTAATTTTTCGCCGGCGATAGCAGGGTAATAATTTTTCATTAGCGTTTTTCTTTCTCGATTTGCTGGTTTTCGACGTACATCCGTTATATCGTAAAATAAGTTAAATGACCAATAACTATTTATTAAAGGAGATTGTGGTTCACTTTTTTGTTCAATAATGCTTATGAAAATTCATGATTTGAAGCCTGAAAGTAAGAATTTAATTTTCTTTCATTATTTGAAACTCTATAATATCATTAATTCTACAATACAGAGCGATCAACGTAATTTTTCAAAGTCTCATACAGAAAGAGTACTGCTCTTTGCAGCCAAAGAAATTTGGCAAAAGAAAATAAATTCCTCTGACTCTAGGTGCCACCAAAGGATAAAAGGTATTGAAAAAACAAACCATGTAGCTAGGAAAAGAGCGAACACTTCACTAACTGGGTCAGAACTGTTCTGCTTCCCAAGTGGAAACCAACTCAAAGACCTTGAAAACTCGGTGGAATGGGAATTCTCTAACGGCCTAAGACACTCGAAAAAATTATCACTAATCTTCGGATTGTCAAGGAATTTTTATTTAACAGGACACGAATGCAGATTCTATAGGGAAAATGGGGAAACACCAGAACACCTCATTACTGGGTGCGCCGAGACGACAACTATTGATGCCACAAAGTTTGGTAGGTACGACTGGTATCGGAGATGGAGAATTAACCTCAGTAAAATCGTCTCAGATACTGGCTTTTGTTAAAGCCCTGTAACTTTATGATGAGTTATAACTGAACAAAGAGAGACACAATAGATTTATAAGGTCGCGGTGATTAAATTCCGCCTTCCAATAAGTCCCATATAATTTACAATCTACATGCAAAGAAATTATAGCAACATTTTGTCTAGATTTAAAATAGTTTGTTTTATAGATTGACGATATCGAATTTATGAATAATATATCATATATATTATCATTTTTCAGTTAATTCTTCAATCATGACAGCCTATATCGATACAATAAAAGTGAGATTTACACCATATATTATGTATCACTATTATTATTAATTTAACACAAAATATATTTGATAAAAATGGCTATTAAATGACTTATTTCCAAAAAAATATGTTTTGTCGAATTTTAAATTACACCATTTAAAAATAATTTTAACTCAATATGAAGATAAATCACCACTTCTTTAAGAGTCTTCATTAGTCGCGAAAAAGTAGCAAATAAAGCGTCGGGTATTAACGTTTTATGTAAACTGGCTCTAAAGTTATAATAGATAACGATCTAAGGGATGCATAAATTAAGACGAAATCAAATTCTTAGCGAAACCGCTCGAAAAATAATCAAGCATGAAAGTAATCGTTAAACGCATTAATGCGAAATGCCGCCCGAAAACAAAAAATAATAAACGATAAAAACAAACACAGCAAACGCATTTATAACAACAGACACAACAATGAGAATCTAGTTAGAATGAATACACAAATTCTACGAGCAACTTTATCAGTCTGTTATACCAAACAAAGACAGAGTACAGCAAAACAAACAATTACAACCGTAGGTTCGGAAGAATGCAAGAAAAATATATAAAAAAAAAAAAAAAAAAAAAAAAAAAAACACAACAAATAAAAAATGGCAAGCCTAGCACATCCACGCCAACCAGACAGGCAATAACCGCTCATTACACACCGATGACCAAAATAACTGCTGACAGATGGGCGAAAACACAACCAGCCAATTAGTGGATCGCCGTCGGGAACGTCATTCGTTAAATCAAAGTCTGATGCGAGGGTAGAAATCGAGCACTGGAAAAAAGCCGCGAAGAAGTTAGTCATTATATATAACGAAAACAGGAGATTCATACATATGGAGGAACTATGGACATAAAGCCCATTCCTTCCACAACCATCTATACAAACTCTTCACTATGATTATCAACAACCGACTGACTACGAAACTGAATTCCTATCAGCGCCACAGCCTATAGAACAGGCAGGCTTGAATGGAAAAGTGTTTTAGTACATCCACGATCATCTTAGCAGAACAATTCAAAACAGCTCGTTGAAAAAAAACATCACACCCAAGTAAACCACCTATAAACACATACATTTGCTTCATTTGATACCGACCTACAAAAAACATACGCCTGTCAGATAGCATCCCCAGTAAACACTCGCGTCATTTTCTAAGCCTACGATAATGGAGGACGACGAGAAATACGGCATTTCCAGATATCATCCAACTTATTCAAAAAATTATCTTGATGTTATTTCGAATATTATAAAGTATATTAGCCCGTTGATACCTCCACAATCAGAAAAAACACTCAGGCAAAGGGCGGAGGACAAGGACATACCGAATCTCTCCACAAAGTTATTTCATCACTCGCAACTGGAACAATGTCTTCAAGCAAAAGCTTAGAATGGAAATAGTGTCTAACATCGATGGTGGTTACACCTTGAGCAATCTTAGGTTCGCAGACGAATTCTCGTTCCTTGCTGAGCACCGACCCAATTCAAGACACTCAACCATGAAACACCATCTAAAGGAATAGCTAAAATTCCACATCGCCCAACTCCGAAGATTAAATTGGCTGTTTGAAATGAACTTGACAGAAGACCGAATGATACATGCCAGACGCACCAACCACCAAACTAGGCACAATAAAACATTACCGTAGAACACCAACACCGTTGTGTAAAACGTGACACCACATGACACACGTCAGCACCATCCACACTCAATATAACTACTATATAGGTCTAAAATCAAATGAGCCTGCCGGTCTAAAAAGAAGAAGCCAACAAAAATACCACGGAGTTCAAACGCAGGATCCATTGGGCATCAACAATGAGGTAGGGCACCTTGGGAAATAATTGAGTAATATTTCAAGGATTAAAAAGGACAGGTGCACCATCACCTAAAGAAGAAAGGTTTACGTACAGCTGCATTCCTACCCTTGTGCTTACGTACGGATCTAGAGACTTGAGCGCAATCAACTCCGAAAAAAAACAGCAGAACAAGCTGCGACGTTGCACAAAGTAGTGATTGGAAAGAATCATGTCTAGGGTCACTCTATAGAGGGAAAAAATGTGCGAACACACCACAACGTTCAAAAAGCAATAATAAATGTGGTTTTAAAAGAATGACAAGTCTGAAGTGCAATGGATCGGACATGTGGCAATACAGGATCCAGACCGATGTGCCTCAAAAACTCATTCTATGGAGACCTAGGGGAACAACAAGAAGTGCGAGCCGACCAAAAAAAGAGATTGGTCGATTGGACATCAGAACAGTGGCGGGAGGAGAATGGATAAGATTGGCTGGAGATCGCGAAGTATGAAAAAACCTAGAAGAAGCCTATATCCAACACTGGATGGAAACCAGGCTGAGGAAACAGATAAAGAAGGAAGAAGAAGTTTTTGATGTCTAGTGCTTGACCTTGTCTAAGTTACCAATCAATTTGTCATCCCCAGCCGTCTTTGGCGCCATTTTTTTTTTTTTTTTTTTTTTTTTTTTTTTTTTTTTATTTTTTACTTTAGATTAAAATAAAATAAAAAAAAAAAAAAAAAAAAAAAAAAAAAAAAAAAATTAAAACCAAAAAAAAAATCTACCTAGTCCCAAATATTTGTCGTACGTGCATGCGAATTTTCTTTTGATCCAAAACTTTTATTTAATTCGGACGATCGGGGCGATTAAATTCTTTTCCAGATATACCCGGATAACACCGCGAGAACTAAAAGTATTTTTAATATGTTGTGTATAGGTTACGTGGGATGCGAACCGACCACTCTGTTAGACATTGTACGAAATAATGGAGCGGTGCCCGTGATCGCCATCAACCGCTGGCCAGGCGCGGAAAACAGAAAACTAGCGCACGAAGAGGATGAATTGAATTATTTCATGGCACACGAGATGCCGCAACTGTGATTATTGTAATGAATGGGGTTTATCTATTTCGCGTTTGGGAATTGCCGAAATTTCTAGACTAAAAAAACATGTTTCGTTCTTTCTGATTAGGATAAGTTGAATGATATAAATTTGCCATTGCTTGAAAATGGCACAGTCAATTTCCGTTTTGGCTTTTATTCAGAAGTATTTGAAATAATGCTGTCAAGTTTCGTGCACTATGAAATCCCATCATGACTACAACTTTCGATTTTTAAATGGAACCCTCGGTATTTTTTTTACTTTATTCGATAGAAAAAGATAGTCTCAATAGAATGACATATCATATGTCAACGTTTGACATTTTTGCTCTAAAATAAAATTTTGTATTTTATAAAAAAAAAAAAAAAAAAATATTATAATTTCAATCTTCAAGTTGCCATGGCTATGTTAAAAATACTAATATTTCAACAAGAGAATAAGTCTAGGAATATCATCATTTTTGTTAATTGAGCCATAATAGAAACAGGATATTATAACAGTTAAAAATTAACAATCACAAATAAATATTTCACTAACAAGTAAAATAAATATTATAAAATATTTTTTATGATGTTTTTTTATCTCATTCTGAATTTTTAATAAGTGGACATAACGGTGGAGATATCACGCTGCCTCAAAGATACTGTCACGAAGAGTAGTCCTTTCTCATTTGCTTTATTTATTACACACTGATGTTTTATTTTTACTACTTTAGAAAACTGAGTCTGGATATGAGATTTCAAAACTTTTTATCCGAAGAAGGAATGAAACCATGAATAAGGACCAAGTCAACATGCAGAAGACAAAAATATGAAAGATCAAAAAAATCATTTAACAAATACTAAGTTTTTCCTTCTACATACATTTAATGTTATACTTTTCTTTTTGTATTTTGAACAAGAAATATAAAAATTAATTTTATACCTGTACCTATATATTTTGTATATTTCAGACATTCAACTTTTAAGATTTTTTTTTAGAAATACGACTCGGAGGTCAGAGTTGAGTAATTCCTTATTTAATGATCAGCCGAAAAGATCAGTAAGTTCTCAATACTTGACAGTAGCTTATTAAACAAGTAAGTGATTTATGAATTTAAGATTTTTACGTTTGTTTTTTTTTCAATTTGATTTGCAAATTGCCTTCTGGTAGGTATATTTACCGAGCACTTTTAATTTTTCTAAGTCAATGGATATACAGAGATAATACCTACATATGTATAGATATTGTTTATGTTTTTCGGTCATACAATATTTAGTAAAATGTATATTGTACCTATCTGAAAGTCTATAATTAATACCCATTAAATGTTTCTGTTGATTATAACCTATTACCTGATGTAAGTCGTTCTTCCTCACAAAACATACTCGTTCATACGTGTATATACTGTCACAGGTTCGACCTGTTCCCTGTCATGCAATTATTGATAAGTTAAATATAAAAAAATAATTTTTACATTTTCCCTCTGATGAATGAAGCTGGTTATTTTTATCCAAACATTATGCTATTTTGTTGCATATTAATTTTAAGCAAATAAGTCAGTTAATTATTAATTAATAATATAAAAAAAAAAAAAAAAAAAAAAAAATGTAAAATTAACAATATTGCTTATAATACATCCCAAATTACTACTTTCTTGAACGTTACATTAGCAACGTTTCATAATAATTGTGAAAGCAACCTCTGCACTAGCAATTGTTGATTTCGCCGGAAAGATTAGCTACCTGAAACCTTGCATAACATCCTACAATGAAACAAGGCAATGTGTTACACCTGTGCTTTGCGCAAGTTTTGGCAAATTTCAGCTCAATAAATTTTGTTGATTGGAACATAAAAAATCTGGATTATTTATCTGAAAAAAATAAAAAAGTTATAAAGGTTGAGCCACTTTTGAAACGCACCGCAGTTAGAGAAAATCTGTTCTTAAAATGTTTGACTTTGATCGAGAAATCTTACCAGGACCTGAAATATTTGCGACTTTTTTAGACTCACCCTCTATATGGATATGTATTCAAACCTTTCTTACTACATTAACAACAGCTGTTATTTGACTGATAACAATTCGACATTTTTTGAGAAACGTATAATCAACCAATGCGAAACAATGATTACACTAAAATGGCATTTCGTACAGACATTACGAAAACACACGAACTATCAATCCCTGTGGAGTGTTTAATCATTTAATTTTTCCATCATTGCAACTGGAGGGTAATCAGAACCATGACTTGATCAAATACATGCTTCGCTACTTGTTAAATTAGCCTGATCCCGTTTTAAAATCGCGCGCAGCAGGTTTTTTCTTTACGTCTTATAAAACAATCGACGTCAATTGTGTTAAGGCACAATTATTGCTCGATCATGATTGTTTTTAACTGAAATTATTTTCCTAATACATTTTAAATAAAAAAAAAAAAAAAAAATGAAAAAAAAATGAGAATGTATGTACATTTGTATCGATTTGTATACTTGGGCGTCACTTTCACAACAAATGGAAAAAAATATATACAGTGTGCGTCTCAAAAGTGGCTTCACCCCCTATAACTTTTTTATTTTTTAGATAAAAAAAAACCACACGGATTTGGCTGTGGCAGTATTATGACATAAATTGGACTTGATTGACGTATTCAATTGTTTTCGGTCACTTCCTGTTTCACCGGAAATGACTACAACTTTTGATTTTTAAATGGCACCCTCGGTATCTTGTTACTTTATTCCATAGAAAATGACAATCTGAATAGAATGACGTATCATATGTCAATTTTGACATTTCTGAATGAGGTTTATTTGAAATTGCAACATGACACAAATTTGATTCGAAATACCAAGTGTGTGGTACCAAATTATTCGTACAAAAATGCTTCTTCCAAATATGCCAAGGAGCCACTCTCGTTCCGTTTGAAAAAAATGAGATATGGTTAAAAATCCGATTTGGGCATCTTTTAACCGGCCAGGAAAAGACACTAAAAACACTAGACGATCAAATACATTTTCCAAGGCTCCTTAATTAAAAATTAGTGTTTTTAATATAGCCATGGCACTCTAGATTGAAATTTAAAATACAATTTTGCGAAAATGTCAAATGTTGACATATGATATGTCATTATATTCAGAGTATGATTTTCTATCGAATAAAGTAAAATTATACCGAGGATGCTATTTAAAAATCAAAAGTTGTAGTAATTTCCGGTGAAACAGGACGTGGTCGAAAAGAATTGAATACGTCAATCAATCCTAATTTATGTTATATATTAACGTACCAAATCTGTTTTTTTTTTATTTGAATAAATAAAAAAGTTATAGAGGTGAGCCACTTTTGAGACGCACCCGGTATAAGATTGCATCAAATGTTATTGGTTTATACATATATACCTTAGGGACAGGTTTATTTCTTGGAAAAAACTCTACCAAATAAAATAGAATATATACAGGGTGAGTCTTAAATAAGTGTAAATATTCTCAGAGCTGGTAGATCTCCATAAAAGAAACATATTTTTCTCTTTGCCGCTTTCCAAAGAAGTCCAAAATAACTAAGTTATTATACTTTTTAAAATTTCCAAAAAAAAAATTTTTTTTTGCTTAAATTTTAAGAACCACTGCATCTTTTCTGGCTTTTCTTTCTTGTAAATTTAATCTACTATCTATGTTGCCATCTTCCCCTAGGAGATGCAACTTCCCCTAGGAGATGCAAAACCTTGTCGTTGGTGGGGAAGCTCCTGGTCAGGTGCTGGGGGGAATCCCCCCTAGCACTTGGCTTGGTCTAAGAAGCATCTCACTCATCGTCTTGTCTCTGACTGTAGTGTCGTTTGGTTTGGAATTGCACCAAGAGATATAACGATACCGGGCGGGGCTACGGACAGCCTCAATCTTGGGGCACCGGGGGGCACCCCATTGTATTTTACCCCTTACTTCTACATGCGGGGCTCTGTAGAAGTGGACCGACTGTCCCTAGCGACTCATAGGAACACTATGAGATCTGGTAATAATAGTAATAAAAACATCATCGGTGAAGCTGTGGGGAAACCCCCTAGCGACACTGGGAACAGTAACAATGAAAGTTCCAAGGGGTCAAACCCAAAGAGAACTACAGGAGAGGTGGCTGACACTTGCGTGAGACCATCCTCCGCAAGTGGCATACAAGCTACCACCTCCTCCAAGGGTCGGGAGCCTACCTCCTACGTCTAAACCCAACAGGCGACACAAGCTACCGTTTCGTCTACCCGGCCTCGGTCGTAGCTCCTCGACTGTGAGGGACACGGGTCTCCGTAGGAAGTCCTGGGACTGTATGATGAGTTATAACTCAAGAAAGGGGGACACAATAGATCTCTAAGGTCGCAGAGATTAACCCCCCTCCCACTTATTCTATTCTATTCTTCTATGTTGCCATATTATGAAGAAATTATGTTTTTAACTGAAAACTAAGAAAAATCCACAAATTTTCAAAAAAAAAATTTGGCAAATAATCCTCATAGGCTTTATTTCTGGGTTCGAAATATACTACCCCTAAAAAAATTTGCACTTATTTAGACTCACCTTGTATTGTTTTATTAGGAGTAAAAATGATTCTTTTTACGGCTAGGCTGTACGTTGGACACTACAAGCGAGGCACAAAAATACATTTTACCCCGAATAGAACATTTTATTTTTTTTTCCAAACGCTACAAATATTTTTTAAACAATTTCAAACATTGCACATAATAAAAAAAGTGTTAAAAGTAATACTTTGGAAGTAATTATACCGGGTGCGTTTAAAAAATGGCTCACCCCTATCTATAACTTTTTATTTTGTCAGATAAATAAACCAGATTTGGTATGTTATAAAGTATATAACATAAATTAGGATTGATTGACGTATTCAATTGTTTTTGGTCACTTCCTGTTTTACCGGAAATGACTACAACTTTTGATTTTTAAATGACACCACCGGTATGTTTTTACATTATTCGATAGAAAATGACACATCATATGTCAATTTTTGACATTTTCGCATATGGTTTATTTGAGATTGTAACATGCGGTTTATAATGACAATTTGACCCGAAATGCAAGTGTGTGGTACCAAATTATTCGTAAAAAATGCTTTTCTCCAAATATGCTAATGAGCCACCCTTTTTCCTTTTGAAAAAATTGAGATATGATTAAAAATACGATTTGGGTATCTTATAACGGGCCCGGACAAGACACGAAAATCATTAGACGCTCAAATCTATTTTTCCAAGGCTCCTTGATTAAAAATTAGTGTTTTTAATACATCCATGGTACTCTAGATTGAGATTTAAAATACGATTTTTTAAGCTAAAATTGTCAAAGTGTCATTTTCTATCGAATGAAGTAAAAATATACTGAGGGTGGTTTTAAAGATCGAAAGTTGTAGTCATTTCAGGTGAAACAGGAAGTGACCAAAAGCAATTGAATACGTCAATTAATTCTGATTTATGTCATATTTTAACATACCAAATCTCAATTTTTTATCTAAGAAAATATAAAAGTTATAGGAGCACTGATAAAAAAGATAGACTGGAACTAAAGTGGTCATCGTTCTTGAGAAAAAAAAATTAGTGGCAAGAGAATTTATTTTAGCGTAAAAGAAAATATTTTGCCTGAAGAAAAACTCTCTCAACTCAAGAAAACTGGTTCTCTTGAAAAATTCGAAAATTTCTCTTGAATCTATTTTCATTCAACCAAGTGCAAGTTACTTTGTTTTAAGATAATAAAAAAAATACGGTCAAGAAACATGACCATTTTTCCAATAGCTAAATACTCCTTTGATGAAAAATAATAACGACACGCAAAGACGATGACGAAGGACGGTATGTACAATCAGTCGGCAGTCCGATCAATCGTACGTCGTCGCGTTTCATAGGTTGCACATCATAGTACGCACGGGTTTTGTTGCTTGGAATTTTGCATAATTTGCTTTTTAAACGCATATCGTATAACAAATTAGTGATTGTTATTAATATGCATTTGTCATTTTTTATGGTCAAATTTTAGGATATATGGATTCTTTAAAGGAGTTTCTGAAAAAATGGAAATTAGAGCATTTATTTGCTATATTTGAAGGTAAGAGACATTTACCTAATGCACCTGTTTAGATAATGCATGTGTGACTATAGATGGAATAAGAATATAGGTATCGATTTTTTTATGCAAATAATTACAAAAATTTTAGAATTTCAAGTCGTCGTATTAAAAAATTGAAAATGTGACCAAAGCTTATAATTTTAATAATTTATTTGCTTTACTTTGATTAATCGTGATGTAAAATTTTTTTATAATTTGTAGAGTGATGAACCACCCCAAAAAATACCAACGAGTGAAGAAGCAGAAATAACTACTATCGAGGAAAATAATATCACTTTACTTACTACAGTCTAGGAAAACCTAAATTTATCAGAAAATAATATACCTCGTAATATGCCAGTATATGATGTATAGACTTCTCTTAGATCAAAATAAATTTTAGTTGAGTCAATAGTATTCGCTATTGATTTAAGAAAAGTGTCTCTTTAATCAAGAAATGTCCCTTTTCAATCAAGAATTTTTGCATGAATCAAAGAGACTATTGTTCTTGTAGCAAGAACTTCTTTGCATATTCATTTTGGGTCAAGAGTGAAATACTTTGGACAGATAGATTCTTCTATTCTCTAAAGTAATTTTTTAAAGCTTATGAAAAGATAGTTAATGCTTTGGGCAAAGAAACGTCGTTCTTGGCCCTATTGAAAAGCGCCAATCTTTTGGGTCAAAGTCATATTCATTTCGACTGAGATATCCTTTTTTTCAGTGAGTGAGCCACTTTTGAGACGCACCCGGTATATCGAGAAACTATGGTTAAATTCGTTGAATTTGTCACTTTATGTCAGTCTCTTTTTTTAGTGTTTTATTTTGCTCTCTTACTACAAGAAAATTCTACGCGTTTGTTAAAAAAAGTGACTCGGAAAAGTAACATCCCAATTAAAGTCGTAAAGATAATTTTAACACAATTTCAAACATGTAAACGAACACTTTTAGATGTTATCGCTTATACGACTACCGTAAATTATTTTTGAACAGATTTCTTGTTAAAAATCTTGTTGAATCTCGACCACACGGAATGTCATAAATTAGATTTAAATTTATTAGATCATCTTCGTTCGGCGGACAACAACTTAAACCTATTATAATTTTGACACAATAAATAAAGCTCTAACCTCAATCTGTCAACTGGAAGCCTGTGCCGAGAAATCCCACCGGCCGGCGGAATAAAAAATTCATTTCGGTTAATTAAAACGAATTAGAAATTCAGACACGATTATCATGGCGTAGCAGACCGAATTAAACTAGATATTTTTTATTTATTGATGTTGATTTTTTTAGTGTTGTTTCGGTAGGTACGTCAGATGTTTTGGAAAATTTTTATCACCGTAGGTTGTATCAGGATAGATATTTGTTATTCTATTTTCTTTTGCATCTTGTTAATCAAATAAAACTGTTTTTATGCCATCCAAAGTAAACAATAAAGTGTTTTTTGTAATTTTACAAGATATTTCGTTTTGTATTCATATTGAGAAAATAAAAATCCCCTAAGAAACATAAAATGTAAAACACCTCACAACACAGTTCTTTCACTACACAAAGTTGTTAGATCTCAGGCAAACTTTAGATAGTGCCTATGGAAGAAATATTGCCTATGGAAGAAGTATTGCCTATGGAAGAAGTATTGTCTATGGAAGAAGTATTGCCTATGGAAGAAGTATAACTGCTAAATTAGGCAAAGAAAATAAAGTTTTCCTATTCTTGGTGCCAGACCACCAAGAAATAGAAGGCAATAAGTGAAAAAGCAAACGATTCTGCTAGAACAGTTCCGCCTCAAGTGGAAACCAACTTAAACAGGAACTGAAAATCCTGGAGGATTCCATCCGTAACCTGGAATGGGAATCCTCCAACCGTCTCAGACACTCGAAGAAATTTTTCAGGACTTATGACCGAGAAAAATCAAAGATTTTTCTTGATTTCTGTAAGGGTAGTCTTCCGATTATCACGAAGTTTTTAATGAACACCTCAGTAGATTGGAACTAAGGGCGAATGCAGATTCTATGAAAAAATGGGGAAACACTAGAACCCCTCAGCACTGAGTGGGTCAAGACGACAACCATTCTTATCATAAACTTTAGTACGACTGATATCGGAGATAAAGAACTAACTTCTGTGAAACCGTCTCAGATGCTGGCTTTTGTCAAAGCCCTGAGACTGAATCAGTTATAACTCAAGAAAGAGCACAATAGATCTATAAGGTCGCGGTGATTGACAGTCAATTGACATTGAAAAAAGGATGGTATGTATGGCTATCCTCGATTTTGCGCATAAAGCTTGATTTTCCTGCATCCGTTGTCCGACTATACGATATGAATTTTATTGGTTGAATATAAAGACTTCAATTGGTTAGAAAATTACGAAGTTTTTAAATTTATTGCTTTTTCATGCCCCCGTTCATCGGATATACGATTTGCTTTTGATTGATGTCATTTTATATTTTCATTTCCATAACGATTTCGCTGTTTTACTTATAGTCTATACTATGTGTAGCATATTTAGTTTCATAAAAAAGTAGCAAAGTAATGTGAAAATCGCATCATTGTATCTCTACTCATAAACGAGAAATCCCATAAAACACACGAAAATGGGATACCCTGTACAGATGTGATGCGCAGTAGTCTACCGGCAGCCAGACGGTCCGCACTTTAGTCAGTAGAGTACAGGAGAGCATAGATATAATAAAGAACCAGCTTTTTTATAATTCTCGTTTTCTCGGCGGTGCTAGTTCTGGTACTATTATATTTTTATTAAGGTTAAATTAAATTTGTCAAAAAAGTGTCAAAACGTCTGTTATCGTACGATCTTTCTCCGTTGACGTAAAAAAATTACGGATGAAAAGTGGCACGAAAACGCTAAGACCAATACGAACGCCGCCGTCGTCAAGCTCTATCCGATAAAAAGCTTTTATTGATTTCGTAGTATTATTATTTATGATATTATTTATAATCTGAGATAAGAAAAAATAATAAAGAAAATTGCATTTTAACGTAAATTTTATTCAGCATCAATTAACGCTCGATGAACATAACGCTTGGTTACGTAATTAACTCCATAGTGCGCTTAACCCTACGTTATAATTAAAAAATAAATTACTTTTAGCTTTATTACTGTTTTTAATGACTTAGATTTGTTGTAATTGATTGTTATTGGCTTTATTGGCCGGCAGTTGGAGTACTATCATTAATTAATTTACGTGATTGTTTTATTATTACATGAAAAAAATAACACCTGGGTTCTTGTATTTTATCGGCTCATTTACTAATTGTTTTTCTCTTAGATAATTTGCAAAGCCTTAAATT
Organism: Sitophilus oryzae; assembly: GCF_002938485.1. Taxonomy (NCBI): domain Eukaryota; kingdom Metazoa; phylum Arthropoda; class Insecta; order Coleoptera; family Curculionidae; genus Sitophilus; species Sitophilus oryzae. The sequence continues at coordinate 19,187 of NW_022145812.1, read as the reverse complement.
ATATTAATGTTTGAAAATACTACTACCAGCGTAATATAGGGTGTCATTGAAATGGTGTAAAAAAATCGGGGGGTGATAGTACTCCTAAAAATAGTAAAAAAAGTTCCTATAAGAATAGGGCGGAAAATGCATATTAAGGGAGTTAGGGACACGGAAAGGGTGAATTTAAAAAACGGTTGTTTTGAAATTGTAGGCTTAAAAAAGGAGATAAAATTTTGAAAAAAAAATCGTCTGCCATAAATTTTGACCCTAAATCAAATGGTGATACTGAAAAATTATTTGGAAAAGCGGGAAGGGTAGTTTTTGCAAGGGTAGGGGGTTGATTCGTGAATAACTTTTTTTGGGGTTATTTTTTTTTGCGAGGTCGTCTGAAGCCTGGAATCTGATCCGAACGTTAAGAAAAGAAACATCTCACAACACAAATATACATCCGATACCGATAGAACAATGGAAAATACACAACGCAAAAGAACTAAAAGAAGACAGAGAAAAATACATTTTATACTCCCCTAAACATTGCACTATACAAGGAGAATACATAACCATCGACGAGGATGACAAACAAAAAGCACTAAAATCCATGAAAAATGAAAAAGCGTCAGGACCAGAAGGATTACCAGCAGAATTATTAAAAAACGGATCATATAAATTAATACTGCACCTGAAAGAACTAATGACAAGATATATAAACGGTGAGCCAATACCACTAACTTGGAAAGAAGCGTGGATAACACCAATCCACAAAAAGGGAAAAAGAGATGAATGCTCCAATTATAGGTGCATCTCGATCACAAGTACTATGAGTAAACTATATGGAAAGATACTGCGAAATATAATTGAAAGGGAGTATGCACCGTATGAGGTAGAAGAACAGGCAGGGTTCCATACGGGACGATCGTGTATGGACCATATATTCACTTTGGTCCATATAAATGAAAAAAGTGGCAACCAATAGAGATGTACATCTGCTCTCTGTTGACTTTTAAAAAAGCGTGTGACACCGTTCCGATCCAAAAGCTCTCGAAAGTCCTCGAAAAATCCTCTATAAATAACACAGCGATAGAAGCAGTTAAACAGCTATATAATGAGGCAACATCAAGAATAAAACTTGGTACGGCGCTATCTGTAGGTTTTCCTGTAACTAAGGGCCTACGACAAGGTTGCTGCCTATCCCCGATGTTATTTAAGATCTATCTGAATGAAACCCTAGAAAAATGGAGAAGATCGTGCAGAGGAATGGGAATACCACGTATTATGGTCCAAACATATCTCATATGAGAAAAAACACACTATTTATAATTCCATCTTGAAAAGTATAGTTTTATATGGATGTGAAACATGGCAGCTCACTAGTAGAATGGAACAAAGATTATTAGCACTCGAGATGGACTTCTGGCGAAGATCTGCGGGAATATCAAGAATGGAAAGAGTAGCGAATATAAAGATAAGGGAAATTATGCATCTCCAGCAAACCATAATAAATGAAATATAGAAAAGACAGCTGGTATGGTATGGGCATGTAGAAAGAATGAGTGAGGACCGAATACCGAAGAAAGTTCTGAAATGGATACCATCAGAAAGGAGAAAAAAGGGAAGGCCGAAAGCAACATGGATCGGAGGAATACATAAAGCTATGTCGGAGAGAAACCTTCATCCAGGGGATTGGGAGAATAAGAAAGGGGTACCGGAAGGCGTAGGACGCTATGAACCCGGTTTTATATATATATATTTTTTTTTGCAACGTGGGTTCATTTTTTGAAAACTACATATCCATTCCTACAAAAAAGGTACTCTTGTTGCACATCGCCTAGAGTGATGGTTTTCGGGAAAATTGAAGGCAAAGAATTTGCTCTAATAGGTTGCTAACTGGTTAATCAATATAAATTTATGAAAGTTATGGCGGTTTAAAAGTAATCAATTAGTTATTAAATAATTAATTGGAAAATCAAAATTTCATAATTTTTAAAACATCTTTTTGCTTTAAAAACGAAATAAACCAATTACCAAAATTCAATTCAAATTTCAACATAGTAAATGTTCAAAGTGACCATCATTCATTTCAATGCAGACATCTGCTCTTTTTCTCCAAAATCTGCGTACCATGTGGAATATCCTTGGTGTTGTCCGAATTTGATTGGAACAGTAAATAATGCGTTGCCACAGTTGCTCTTCAGCATCAATCGTTACTGAGTAAACCAAAGCTTTCAAGTGGTCCCAGAAGTAGAGATATAGTGGGTTATTTCGTTTTTTAAAGCATTTAAGTTTTAAAAATAATGAAATTTTGATTTTTCAATTAATTATTTGATAGCTAATTGGTTACTTTTGAGCCGCCATAACTTTCATAAGTTTATGTTGATTCACCAGTTAGCAACCCATCAGAGCAAACTCTTTGCCTTCAATTTTCTCGAAAACCATCACTCTCGGCGATGTACAACAAGAGTACCTTTTTTGTAGGAAAAAGTATGTAGTTTTCAAAAAATGAACCTACGTTGTAAAAAATAAACTCAAAAAAGTTATTCGCGAAACAACCCCCTACCCTTGGAAAATCTACCCTTTCCGCTTTTCCAAATAATTTTTCATTTTCCAGTATCACCATTTGATTTAGGGTCAAAATTTATGGCAAAGGATTTTTTTTTCAAAATTTTATCTCGTTCTTTAAGCCTACAACTTCAAAGCAACCGTTTTTCAAAATTCACCCTTTCAGTGCTCCTAACTCCCTTAATATGCATTTTCCTCCAAAAGAGAGCAGTTCGATACTTATTGGGACTAAACAGTAGAACTCACTGCCAGAATTTCTTTAAAAATTTCAAAATACTGTGACTCTTCCTTCCTTATTCATTTTTGAATCCGTTTGCTTAATCCGCAAGCACATATTCTCTATTTCGGAGAGGCCTTCTCACAACTATCTACTTATGAATGCGGAGCACGATATTTATCTTCCAACCCCGAGCTCAAAACTAGTTAGGCCAATGTACCAATGCAAGAAAATTGTCAACAAATCATAATTGCCAGGTTCGAATAATCAAGTCATGTTCATGTGTGGCGGTTTCCGATTTCGCAAAGCTCGTGAAATCATACTTACTCGGAGATGAGCTATATGCGGTAACGAGTTTTTTTTTGCATTGATAGTTTAATCATCGAAAATATAAAAATTTTTAATTTTTTATATTTGTTTTTTTTTTTTTTTTTTTATTTTTTACTTTTTCTAGTATTTTTAATATTTATATAATTTTTTTTTTATTTATTAAATAGAATTTGTAATCTATCGTCATATTCTTTTACAGTTTTCTTTTGTAAAATTTTCTAGATACCCCTGATGTTCTGCAATGTCTATATGTTATAGTTTGTAATTTTATGACGTAATTTTTTTTTGAATTGTTTGTATTGTAAAGACATTTATTTTTTATTATTGTATATTGTATTTTTTTTTTTTTTTTTTTTTTTTTTTTTTTTTTTTTTTTTTTTTTACTTTTTGTACAATAAACAGCGTTGGTGTTTTTTTCCACGTAAAACTTTATAGGAACTTTTTTGTATATTTTTTTTTTTTTTTTTTTTTTTTTTTTTTTTTTTTTTTCATTTCAATGACACCCTGCATAATTCTCGTCATTTTTCTTAGTTTCTCTGTATGACAGGCTCGTTATAAATAGGCTGTGACAAAAACTAAACAAAAAAAAAAGTTATTTTAATTTTTCTAATTCCTGGTGTCTTTATAAAATTAATTAAATTTAACACGTTAAGGTCGGTTTGTTACGACATAGAGAATTGAAATTTTTAAATGCGACATCTTCTACACACGAACAAAATATTGCCGAAAGAATGGTCTAATTTTTAAATTATGTAAAACAATATACTAACATAAACACATATGAGAATACATAATAAATGACTTAATTAAATACACTACAGATGTTTTAACAATATTAATACACGAAGTTGACAGTGTATGAGAATTAATAATCACGCATAGGTCGTGTCATTAATAATAAACATTAGGGAGGTTTGATGTAGAAAATAATTGAATGAACTGTTTTAAATATACTGAGATAGCAGAAAAAGAAGTAAGTTAGACATCACAATTTGGATCACCGGGATAATGGACAGGGTGGCGCCTCTCATTCGCCTCGGTTGATTTACGAAAACGCGGAAAGACGTAGAAAAAATAATTTAATAGGGTATATTTTTAACCATTTTTTAAAAAAATAAAATTAATTTTTTGAAATTACAGGGTCTTGTTCAGAACTAAGATCCATACCACAGAGTTTATTTTTTTCTATGGAACATACCAGTATTTTATTTCATTTTTGCTTCATAGGGCAAAACAGGGCCATTTATTAAGGGTTTAAAAATATGTTAGTAAATCTTTGGTTCCTGAGGATTATTATAAAGTATTTTAAATTTTTTTTTTTTTTTTTTTTTTTTTTTTTTTTACACCCTGTACATTTTACTTTTCAGAATTAATGTGTGTGCGGTGCTTGTGACTGAGTTTAAAGGTATAGAAATAAACTTTACTGTAAAATGGTAATCGCTTTCTTTACAATTTAATAGCAGGGTCAATCAAAAATCGTTTTTTTTTAGATTTAATTTATATATTTATTGTTATTTGTCAAATGTAACAATAACATTTTTTTTTAAATTATCGAAGGAGAAACTTATGCTCTTTTAAATATAAGTTAGGGTTTTTCCTATAACCGAACTAGTTTTTTTTTCTCAGGTAAAGATTTTCGACAGACGATGGACAGAAGAAAAGCAGATGACGTCCATTACCAATCTATTTATTTTTACTAAAGAAGGTATTCTAATATTTTTAAGTTAACTATGGATGGGTTTAAATATAAAATCGTCATGCGTCGTCACTTGTTGTTTTGTTAAACCTGTTTATTGGTTTATTTCAAAATGACAGATCGTTTATTTCAAATTTTAATTTGGTTTGACGGAAACGATGAAGGACAACGGACGCCGGTGTGTATTAACTCGCCTTTAGATTTTGACGTTTGTGAAAGTCTTGCCAAATTATAAGGTTTATAATTTATTGTGACAACTTTTGACAAATACCATGCGTTTTGAAAGATGACGCATTTTTCTTGATTCGTGTTAAATTAGGTGGTGTTTTTGTTTTTTTGAAGTCTAGATGGAGGAAAAATGAGTGATTAACTGTAGATCCATAGCACAGTTTATGGTTAAATACTCGCTGCCCAGGCAGAAAGTCTTAATACACCAATAAAGGTTACTATCAATAAAGTTCGTATACCATCTCGTCGTAGATAAGTGCATCTCGAATATGGTAGAAGGACCATACTAAAAACTGGAGTAGCTGGTATAGGTAAATAATGGATTTTAGTACTGCAGAAAAATAATGTCAAAAGGTACTGGTTTAAAAAAATTAAGATTAACACATTTCGAAACACGACAAAATTTAAATCAAATAACATTTAAGAATCTCTATTAAATGCTTACCTTTTCAAGTGGGAATTTCGCCAATTATTTTATCAGAAATTTTTTGTCCAACAAACATTTTTCGTTTGTTTTTAAGGTGAGCAACTAGTCTAATTTATATATATATACAGGGTATTTTGAAGTTTTCAAAACACCACTGTATGGCCAGATGTCCCCGTAACTCTTAAAAATAAACCATTGTGCGGCGCCGGCGTGACTGAGCAGTGTGTATCAATAGATTTTACACTTTTGCCTTTATTGGACAACAGCACGATACAGAGTTTCGAACCGGTCACCCGTTCATCCACTAGTATCGCCTTACGTCGCTTAACTTCGGTGTTCTAATGGGAACCGGTGTTTCGACGTAGCTGGGCCGTTGCCTGAATGTTGTAACATGTAAAACCTGAAGAATTTATAAACAACTAGTCAGTTTTTTATTTCAATTTATTAGTTATGCGTAGTTATTAGAAAGTGTTAACAATAGTAATTCAGGTTACAAAGACGAATTAGACAAGAAATGAGTTGTAGATAACTGGACCTAAAGAAAGCCAACAATGTTAGTTGCAACAAAGTAATTGAAGACCATTTTAATTCTTTAGATATGCCGTGACTTGATTGAATTGAAAGAATTTTATCACCATCTTTAATTGTATTAATTGACTAATGTCATTGGAATAATTGAGATTAAAAGAGGGCACACTTTTCTATATATATAACACTTTTCTATGAAGCTTGAACACACACATAACTGATCAAAAAAAAATAGATGTATTATATTAAAAGTTTCTATATTTGATATCAAAAAATTCCTTTTTAAATGATGGTCCGAAATAACTCAAAATGATTTGACAGGCAATAAATTTTCAGTTAATAATAACAATTATGTGTTCTGGGCAGTACCAAGCCGTACGAGACGGACGGCCTTGAAGAAAAAATGTCAATTAAGGTATTGAAAAGAGTTTTATGGCATCACGATGTAATAAAATACGTGACATTAAAAGAATAAGTGGTAATATAAATAAAAAGTGGATTAAACTTTACTCTCAGAGATATTCACTTATCAATTTTACGACCAAAAATACACAATTAAAAGGAGAGAGAAACAAAAGTACTTCTTTTCATTCAATGGGAAACTGTTGACTTTAAAATTGGTAAAGTATAATACAAAACAAATTTAATGGTTTCGCAAATATACCCAGCATTATTTCATGTGGCACTTTTAATGGCATCGAAAAATAATTGGGTGGCTTTGATAAAAATTTAGTGTAGAAATAAAAACTTTGAAATACTCTAAATACGAAAAATACACACACCGGAAAAATCTAGCGATATCATTTTATTAAAGTTAAAAATAAATATTTTGAATTTCACAACCACATATTTGTAGGCCGATTCTTTCTACTTCGATTGAAACGAAGTAGTCACACTAGTTATTTCTAAATTTGGGATATTTGCAGAAGTGTTTGTGCATTTTTTATCAAATGTATAAAAAGCACCTAGCATCAATTGTTCGAATTTAACCTGTACTGGCTATGTTTTTATGACAAACAAAAAACTTGATCATCAATCAACTGACCAAAATTCATTCAAATGACTCTGTTTAGTATTAAACGAGCGCCAAATCGACGTAGCTAGAACATTAAATACAACGCAAAGTGTAATATCGCGATTAAGTGCACGCTGTCGTGAAAGTGGTGATATTGCTGAAAGGCACACAAGGCGACATCGCATTACTACCCCTCAGCGAGATCATTTTTTACAATTAAATGCTCGACGCCGACCGTCTCTTACAGCACCAGAGCTTAGTTTAATTCTCCAGGAAACACATAATGTAACCGTTAGTCCTGACTCTGTTCGCAATAGATTAAGAGAGGTCAACTTAAGAAGCAGACGCCCCTGGAGAGCTCAACCCTTAACGAGAGGAAATCGAGAGGTACGATATTTGTGGGCTCAAGATCATGTTTAGTGGTCGAATGAACAATGGGCCAATGTTCTCTTCATGGATGAGTCACGCTTTGGAATTCATACGGATTCGAGAAGGCTTAGGGTATGGAGAGAACCAGAAATCTTATTCGGTTGGATCATGTTCAGGAAGTGCACCCTTATCAAGGTGGTACAGTTATGGTCTGGGAAGGAGTCCAGTTAGGGCGAAAAACCGAACTCGTTTTTTCTTGAAAGGTTTCTAACAGGAATCACATATCGTGATTTTATTCTTGAGAGCAGTGTCGTGTTACCATATGCCAATGATTTTTGGGAGAAACTTCATGCTCATGCATGACAATGCACGACTTCATACAGCCAGAGTGGTAAGTGAGTTTAACAATGTTCATCAATTAAACATCTTGCCCTGGCCGGCACAATCTCCTGACCTCAACCCCATTGAGCACGTATGGGACGCGGTCCAAGAAGAATTTTGAGAATGGGTATGCCTCGTGAAGCTCGTAGGGATCTGGTTCGGGCCGTGAATGTAGCGTGGCAGACTGTACCTCAAGAAGATCGACAACCTGATCAGGAGCATGGAGAAACGATGTAGGGCCGTAATGAACAGTAGAGGAGGCCATGCCCTTTATTAAGTAAAATGGTTTTATCTTTTTTTTTAATTCGCAGTTTAGAATTTAAAAAAGAATGTGTGTATTTTGAGTTCAATAAAAATCAAGGTATATTTGAAAATTCGGTAAATTTCGCATTTTATTTCCAATACGTCCTGTAAAACTATTTGTTTTATTTTAATTTTATTATATCAAGAAATGCAAAATAATAAAAGAATTACTGACGATAACTGGATAAAATTGTAATATCCTAGACTTTTCAATTATTATTATTATTCATTTTTAATTCTCCATCCTATTGAACAAATAATATACATGGTGTTCCATTTAAAAAAAACGAAGAGAAAAATTATTTTACATTCTTGGAAGTTTGGGCGTAAATTTTGAACATCCTGTATGATTTACGATTACCATAATTATAGCAAAGTAGAGGTATAAGACCATCTAAAGTAAATACCTAATACAATTTGATTTCAGAACGGCTATTTGTAGTTTAATATGTATATCTCTATTTGCTATCAAATATATTTACTCATATTAGGATTATGTAAAGGTGATCTGAAAGGAAGCAAACATATTATACAGGGTGTTAAATTTAAAAAAATAATCTCAAATCCACTCCACACTTTTTTGAACCACCCTATAGAAATTAAAATATTTTCCTGAAGCACATCCTCGCACAGATTTTAGGTTTGCAAAATTCTCAATTTTTTTTTTTATTCTAGAGACTACAGATGCTCGACACATTACTTGGACACTGTATATGTATAAAGGGAGTAAAATAGCAGTAAGAAAATATTCTCTAATTTTTAGAAAAAATCATATTATGCTACAATTATAAGTCGTAAGAATATTAAAGCATTGTTAGAAAAAATCTTTGATATCTATTATTTCTTCAAGCACTCGTCATTGCTATTAGAAAAATAAGTTATGTCCAATAATACATAATTTATGTCTTGTAGGACTTATGAAATATACCAGAAATTGTCTCGCCAATGCAATTATAAGCAGATATTGAAGAGAAGTTGATTTAGGAGCCCGTACCTTATAGGCGACTTTCTCCGATATAAAACATCAATCATATAAATCATCATACAAAATAATCTTGGTAAGTATCATTGAAAAGGGAATAAAGTTCTACCAGTTCATATCAAATAAATATTTAGTCACGGCAGTGAAAACTTGACCGGCACAGCGTTGCCTAGTTTTACATATTTTCTCTTAATCAAAATATTTTTGGAAACAAAATAAATTAATTATAAAAATATAAACACTTATTCATCAACAAAACTCTTATGAACAACAGCACTTAAGGGACATAACGGACCATTACTACCGCTTTCACGTTTGAAATATTCTAATAAGGTTGCGATGAGGTTTTTGCAACTGAAGCTATTAACCTATATTGTACACTTCGCACTAAAGAGAGGAGACAATCTTCGACTGCAAGGTCAAACATTTTAGATTAAAATTATCACAAAACTATTTATTTAGGCAAAAACTCGTTATACAAAACTAAAGCGTCAAAACGAATGACAATGTCAGAAAATAAATAAGTAAATGTGGCAACTTGACATTTTTTACTGTAGAGCTACCACCTGAATCCCCAGCGCAAAATGTAAATTCCAGTTAGTCCAGCACGGCACAGTGGTTTTCAACAATGGAAAAAAACAAAAAGAGAGAGTGTTAAATCGGGTTTAAATTATCCCGTCTTACATCGAGTTAGTTTAAAGACAATAAAATAATATTACTTTTTTTTTTAATTTAATTACTAGTTTGAATTTAACACCTCCTTTTTGACAATTTTTCTTAATATACGAACGCACCAAAATGAAAGCGAAAACGATTAATATTTTACAGCCCTTCTTTTAATTCCTAAAAATCGGTATTACCAGGAACTGTTTCGTTTATCCATGGGCATTAAAAGTAAAAATCATTTTGCCAAAATATACCGTGCCTTTGATGCAGTTTAGTTTGAATCTATTTCTAATAAAATTACTTTACCTACTTCTTACTTTAATCAGACTAGAAAAAAAGCTTTACCGAGCTTTGGTCTCGGATTAATTTGACTAAAAAAAGCAACTGTTAAAGTAGTGATTCTATAAATTTTATCGCCATATTCGGCCACGTTTGTTAAAAATTTAAAATAAAAAGATAAACAGTGTGGAAAAAAATGAAAACTACATTCTTTTTATATTATTTAAAAAAAAAATTTCATTTAAAGGTGCGTATTCATTATCCGCACGAACGGACGAACGAACGAACGAACGTACGCTAGTGGTATGGACTGGGTATGGACGGGGACCGCACGATAGGACCGCACGAGAAGACCGCACGCATTTCTTCATTCGCGCGCCAGTTTAAATCGTCAAGATATTGTTATAAACCTGTGTTTTTGTTTATATACCGTCATTGAATTATCGCTAAACAAGTTACTATGGAGCAGTGCATATGGAGTCGGGCTAGGAAGCGAGAACCGGAGTTCGAATCTCGACCGGAACATCACTTTTTTTTTAAATGCACAATTTGTATTCTATGGTTTAACTGTAGTATAAGAAAAGAACTATTTATTCTGTTATTTTTAATCTCCGTTATTAATATAAATTGATTGTTAGTAGAATACCTCATTTAATATAAAATAATATTCTACTTTTTGGAATGTATCGGGCCCTAATTGTACCTAAAAAGTAATATATTTTTTAGTGATATACCATATTGTAAAACTATTTAATATTTCAGTCGCTTAAAAAGTTAATTTGCATTGAATGGTACCTACCATTAAAATTTGAGCTATATAATATGATGGGCATATTCTGGATATGCAAATACTTCCTTTAAATTTTGGGTGTGGTTCAACCGATTTATTCTCAAAACATAAAACATCTACATATAAAGAAGCACGGGTCACTAATTATAATAAACTTCACCTTTGGTATTACTTCCACTAATTATGATAAACTTCACCCTTGGAATTACTTCTATCCCACAATAATTACAATACGCTCATCTGCATTGGCATTTTCTACTTTTCGATGGAAACAATAAACTTTAACATTTTTAAATGATGTAACAATTCCTCTTGTGGTTACGTTAGATATCCTCATCTCTGTCCTCACGTGAATTCAGAGAGGCAATAAAAGTAGAAAATTATTTACCATAAACATCGCAAACTAAAACCCTAATAAACAATTTTATACCGAATATAGAAATAATTTAGTATTTTTACCTATTATCGTCCAAATCCCATGTTAATAGATAATTATTATTTTTAAATATATTTTTGGAACTGCTGGTTTTAGTAATTATTAAAATTAAACGAACTGAAGTCTTAAAATAAACAATTCTTAACCATAACCTCAAAATGCAGATCTCCTGTCAACTTTCTTTTATTTTTTATTTATTCATTATTTTCCTAGTGACGTCACGGGTGGTATGCGCGAACTGAACGAAAGTGGAGCCGCTATCGATCATACCTTGTATTCTTTGTACCATGACGTCTAAACGCCCGTGATGTACCGACTCGAAGCGGATGGTCGAGCGCACGAACGAACGAACAAACGAATGACCGCATGCGTTCGGTCCCCCGTCTAAATATACCGCACTTTCATTCGTTCGTTCGTTCGTTCGTTCGTTCGTTCGGATAATGAATACGCACCTAAATCTGAAAGCGCACGCAGGCGAACGCCTTTGGTGTACCGACTCGAAGCGGATGGTCGAGCGTACGACCGAACGAACGGCCGCATGCGTTCGGTCCCCGTCTAAATATACCGCACTTGCATTCGTTCCGTTCGTTCGTTCGTTCGTTCGTCCGGATAATGAATACGCACCTTAATATAATTTACTTTTTGCCACTTAAAGTTATAAATATCATTATATTGTATAAGATTTAAATGTTATAAATTATAATAATTTGAACCACAGTGTGTAACTAAACTGAGCATCAATTGAAGCGTAAAGTGCAATTTTTTGCATTAAGTTTAACTTCTTGTATTTTTTAAACTTTTGAAGGAATTTTGAATTTGCCAACCAGATTCTAAAACATTGTTTTATCGACTATCGAACCGTTCTTTGCAGTTTTTCTCAATTATTGGTCAGGACCATAATACAGAATTAAAACAAAATGCGCGCATTTTAACAAAATTTTAAGTGAGCCTCATTTTGTGGGGGGATGGAGGAGATCCATTTTTGTGGGTAGTTTGAAGGAGGTGTTTTATACCTCAGGACGTTTATGAGTTTTTTTTGGCTATCGCTCTCCGTTGCGATGTTTTCGATATTCTTATGATTGTTGGTAGAGTTTTAATACTAATAATTTGATCTCATTGTGAAATGAAGATATCGTATTTTAAGCATTATGCATTTTAATGTATAATTAAATAAAGCAAACAAATAATTTTATAAAACTAAAAGTGTTAGAGTTATACAGGGCGTTAAAATTTATCTACCTGGTATATTTAGATTATATGAACAGGTTTTATTATGTATCTTGGCATAACAAAGGAAGCATTTAACTTTTTCATTAACGATACAAGGTATAATCCTTAATTATAATCATTGGTTAATACGCATAATACTCAAAAGAAATACAATATATTAATTTCCTTAATGAGATAAATTTATTAAATTAAAACCTTACCGAAAATCATAAAGAAGGAAAACATCGCAATGGAGGGCGATAAAAAACTCATAAACGTCCTGAGGTATAAAACAGCTCTTTTAAAATACCCACAGTGATGGAATCCCCATCCCACACAAAATAGGGTCACTAAAATTTTAGCCAAAATGCGCATTTTTGTTTTACCCTGTATTATGGGTATTGACAATAATTAAATAGAAGCTACAAAGAACGGTTCGACAGTCGATAAAAAAAGCGTTTCAGAATCTGGCAATTCAAAATGCCTTCAATAGTTTAGAAAATACAAGTTCAACTTGATGCAAAAATTTTCACTTTACGTTTCAATTGGTTACTCAGTTTACTTTTAAATGAATTTATTAAACCATGTTATTTAATGTATTTTATTAAGCTGAATCGAATAAAATCCGTCCCAATACGATTGGATTAACGGTTTAGGAAATATAGGGTTTTTTTTTTTTTTCTTTATATTATCAGTTTCACGCCACTGTGCGGCGCCTAATACGTCCGTGGTTGGCAATGCATTTAAAAATCGCCCCCTCGATTACGTAACTAAAAATTTAATTGATTTCAAATGTAGTAAATATTTCGAAAAAAGTCAAGAGGAGCAAACACATTTTTAATTCAATGGCTATCATTAACTCTCCCTGGTACAAATCTAATTTGCTAAATTAATGTTTCGAAGATTTCTCGGCAATTTATAAAGAGAAGCATCCGCCCAGTGCCTCGACATCATTAATTTCTATTACTAGACAATGTTGCCGTTTTAATTGGCTAAATCAGCGAAATACTGGTAAGATTAACGGAATTATTCATCGGGGCTTACCCTAGCTGTGCGATAGAGCCGATCTAATGTACCCCCTGCAATTTATCCGATCCATGATCGGGCTAATTGATCGTTCCGATCAGGAGGTTTGATCGGTTTGCAGTTTGTTAAGGGAATGGACGGATGGTTGGAATCATAACTGTAACACCTAGAAATGAGTGGGTCGAATTCATTAAAAAAATTACCATTGCATTTATATACTGGTGATTCAGGCCATGGAATCGTTATGATACGTTTATGGAGATAACCGGTATAAGTATTCTTTTTGAAAATTTGGATGTTTACATGAAGGCGCCTGCTCCAACTATCTAAATTAGTTTCAGCGTTACAGTATTGCTCGCTTGCATACTATAAAAGTGGTAGTTTTATGCTTCTATATTTTTATAACATCTTGTTCATTTTAAGTAGAACATCCCTGGAATTTCATATTATTACATTTTCCACAGTAAATTAAAAAAAAATATTTTTCATAATTTTCTATTATACCTACTTTTATCTATCTCTAATAAGGTGGGTGGACCATAGAAGTTCCACTTGGTAACGAATAAAACAGTTTTTATTATGTTCATTACTGTGATAAATAAAAAATAAAAACAAAATTATTAATGAACATAAATACTAATTAAAAACATACAGGGTTGTTCACCACACTACGGGACACGGATGTTATTATAGCTAAAAACGATTGAGAATTTGTACAAAATTGTTAATGTTTGGGTTCGTATGAAGGACTATTAAGGGTACAAATTTAAAAAAATTTTAAAAAAAAAAAAAAAAAAAAAAAAAATAAGTAAAAAAATATGCAAAGTTGTATTTTTTTTTAAATGGAAAACAAACCCCTGTATATTATACATTTTTAGTTTCTACGATTAAATAAAGGTAAAATTGATTAAGATATTATACTTAAACCTTACCGTTTTTGAAATGATTTTTCATTTTTGTGAGAATTGCGTAAAATTTTAAGCTTCATTTCTCCAAGGATCATAAGTTTTTATTACAAATATTACTGAAGTTATTAGCTTGAATCATTATGTTTGCAATAATAAAAATAATTATACCTTATACCTAGAAGTGGTCTAAAATGATTTTAAATAATTATAGCTTCAAATTACGTCAATTAACTGTTTAATTAAATGAACACCCTTGTATATTTTTATTTTTTTTTTTTTTTATAATTTTAATTGTCTATCAAATTATATAATACCATTTTTTTACCTATCTCTTAAGTTTCCTTAGAAATAATGCATTTTCTTGTAATTAGAATCTTATTTATCAATATATCTATGGATACTACATTTAGATATTTTTAAAGATGTACCAAATTGTATTGTTGATGTGTGTTGACTTTTTAATGAACTGTGAAAATAAATAATTTTATTTCATTAAAAAATAAAAAAAAAACTTGTTTACAATATTCTGTTTAAAGATGAACTCAATTAAAATATTTGATTCCAGTATTCAAAACTACTAATACTGACTGTTTGCCGTTGATTAATAATATATTGCTCCAAATACTAAAAACTGAATTTTGTTATGGCAAACATGTGATAAAAAACGTGACACCTTAAAAATGAAGTTTCATTTTTTAATAAATGCTTATTGATAACAACAAAAGTTTAATTTTGATAATACATTTCATATTATATTGATTTCTGGATCTCAAAAATCCACATTTATTTATAATAATTTATTAACGAACACAATTAAATATGTCATTAATTATAATGATTATACAAGGTGAGTCAAATATATTTTTTTAATATTTAATTAAATGTATACTCTTTTATAAATGATTTAAATTAAAAAAAAGTTTTCTTTTTGCATACAAAATGTACAGGCTATTAATATTATCGTTTTGCTTAATAACTGATAATGTCGGATCACTTTGTACATTTGTTGCTTTAAAACAATCTAAAATGCAATACTTCCATTGGATATATTGAATAATGAGGTCTAAATATATAAGAATAAATCATTTTCACGAAAACTTGAGGCATAGGTAAAAATGGTATAATACCAATTTGATAGACAATTTAATTGGGCATCTGATTCTCCTA
Organism: Sitophilus oryzae; assembly: GCF_002938485.1. Taxonomy (NCBI): domain Eukaryota; kingdom Metazoa; phylum Arthropoda; class Insecta; order Coleoptera; family Curculionidae; genus Sitophilus; species Sitophilus oryzae. The sequence continues at coordinate 3,692 of NW_022145812.1, read as the reverse complement.
AAAATATTATGGGCATCCATTTAAATTAAAGCAAGTTATTGCCGTTTGAAGCTAATAATTATTTAAAATAAAATTTTTTAGACACTCTTATAAGGTAGTCTATTTTTTATTAATGCAACACAATAACTGATCAATAAAATAACTTCATAAAGAAGTATTAAAAACATTGATACCCTTGAGAAAATTGAACTTTAAAATTTTTAACTGCATTTCACATAATATGAAAAATATTTCAAAAACGAAGGTTTAAAGTAATAATAAACCTTAATCAAATTTTTTTTTTAAAAATATTTAATTCGTAGAAAACTAAAAATGTAATAATTTACGGGTCCAAATTTAAAAAAATAAATAACAAAAACTATTAGAAAATTATTTATATTAATAATATTAAAAAAAAAAAAAAAAAAAATTCTTAAAAAATAATTATATTAAAAATTAAAAATATACTAAAAAACATAAGGCCCTTCAAATAGGTCCTTAACAAAATGTGATAAAAATAATATTTAAATGGATATAATGTTTTATCATAACAAAATACTCGACGTATGTCGATAATGATGGATTGAAACAAACCAGAATATAATTGTAACATAATTTATATTATTCGAATATATCACTATAATTATTAAAGTTAACTTTTATTAAGCTCTTCCAAACGGCCTTGCAAGGAACAGGGCTCCATACAAGGCCAATCTTATAAATTAGTGGTTCAAATTAAAACTAGAGTTGTAATAATCAAAATATCCACTTTACTAATAAAGCTCTTTCATTTAAACGAAAAATTAAATGCTTAACATATTATAATATTCTTTAAAAAACTCAACGAACGTTCTTTGAATAGAATCGTATAACTAAGAATATATTAATGGAAATGATTTAAACATTATAGTAATGAGTATTATATCGATAACAAATAAGTTGCAAATGCATTTTATGAAATTAGAAAAAGTACAAATTAAAGTGGGTTTGTTCTTTGTAAGGCCAAATTATTTTTTTAGCTAAAAGTTTGAATAGCCTTTATAAATAATAATATTATAAACATAAAACATTGTTTCAACTTTCCCGGTACGTATTTATAACTAAGAACTACGTGTTCATATTTTTATGATCTGTATATGTTCCTAGTAAGGCCCATGTACCCTAGCAAAGCCAACCGTCAAATTTTTGATTGGCCTTATAAGGAACCACCGGCTTTCATACGAGCACTACCGATATTTTAACTGAAATCAAAGCAAAATTATTATTTTTTATTTAGTACCATAACAAATACTTGTATTATAACGGTTTACGGTAAAAAAATAATATAATAATAGGTTATTTACACAAAAACTTACCTTGTCCTGTGCGCGCGATTTACAATTTTAATATCGACGACTGACAACTAACAAAATAGCGACGCGAGCGACTCGCCGCCGCGTCCGTGTCCTTGAGTTTAATGGAGGTTAATGTGAGTGGAAGGAATCTGTCATCACATGACAATAACTATGACTTTTTTATAGTTGGCCTTCAAAGGAGCATGGGCTTCCATGGTCCACCCACCTTAGTTTTCGAGATAAAAATAAAATATGTGTAAAATTGACAAAAACAGGATCTTGAAGAAGCGATGGTTAAATGAAATAATTTTAATGATGGCTTATTGAAAGCTGAAATTTGGTTTGGTTTGGTTTCTAAGGATCATATAAAAATGTGAGGTGAAGATGTGAAATGTGGGTAGTTTAGAAGACGATGATAATGATGATGACATTTAAAATTTAACTTGTGTTAGTTCGTTTAAATGATCCGGATACTTCCTTCAGTTGACAAGAAAGAGAAATGGCACTGTTTTAGAATTCTAAGCAGTGTTTTGATCCAGTGACCTTGGGTTGTGGTTTTTCCGATCTACGGGACGTTACCGAAATTATTAACTTCACGTTTTTTTCGTTCTATCGATTTAATAAGGATTTTATATGCGATACACGATATAGTTGCCTGAGTGTTATTTTAAATGCAGGCGCTACGTGGTTTACTCCATCATTTATATTATGTGGATTTTTTGAAGAATAATGTCGAAACTGTTGGACAAAACAAATAGGATATTGATCTTTTTTGTTTATAGCTTTTAATAGTTATTAGATTAATTTTATATATAACAAAATTATTTAAAAATATTTTACTTATTAAAAATAGTTTACTCTTTTTCCAAAGAAACAATTTTGTCTTTAAGTTTAATGTACGAAATATAGGCGCTCAGTAGGAACCGAGGGGGCGTGGCAAATATATCCAAGCGAGTCAAAACCAACCCAGCGTAACAATTAATTACCGAAACTAGAACAATAGGAACAGAGAACTGAAAGGAATTGGGACCATTGTCTCTGTTTATACTATCTTTACATTTATTAATTGCGACGCTCTCATATGCTATAATCAATCTCAATTGTCTGTAATTTGATTGCCCAATGTTTAATTAATTTTAAATTATTAATATCTATATAGTGATCTTTATCAACAAAATGTTAAGCAACGCAAGATTTATCTGGTCTACCATATCTTATCTAAACCATAATAAAGTGACCCACAGACGATACAATCGGTTGTACAACTGATCGTACGATAGGTTGGACGAAAAATCGTTCAGACAGACCGTAGATACTTTTGGCCACAAACGTAACGACATTCTAAAGCGACTTGTAGTACGATTAGTTCAATGTTTTGAATTAATTAGTTCAGTGACTCAGTGTATGTTTGACTATGCCACAAACCATGTCAAAAAAAATGTCTTTCAAACCATGTCAAACCATGTCAAAACCACAAAAATGTCATGTTACTTTTTCTCAGCAACACTTCATAGCTGGAGTTCCGTTTGTGTTTATTGGAATGTTCCTCACTTTTAATATTCCAAAAGCACGAATGGTCTCTATAAATTTCAATAAATTCTGTCCAAAACAGCCTATTTTCCTCCATGATGAAACACCACAATCTCACTACACGATGTATTTCTGTATGAACATAGTAGCAACAAGTCGGTGAAAAAGCCACAGACGTTCAAACTTGTCGTTGATCCAACCAAGTTGTACGACAGATTTTTCAACATGCTGAATTACCAAACGATCCAACCGCGTCTTAACGACAAGTTGGATGACAAGCGCACAGACGTTACGATTATCGTTCAAACAGTTGGATCAAACCAAATCTTGTTTTACAACAGATTGGATCGTCTGTGGGCCGTTTAAATCTAGGTAATATTGATCTTCTAGTTTGGCCAACATATTTCTAATTACATGCATGATTAGAAGATCTAGAAGATCAATATAAAAATAAAATAAAATTAATAAATGTAAAGATACTATGATCAGAGACAATAGGCGTTTATTCAAAGTACTAACGTATAAAGCCTACATACACATATCAAAATTATTAATAATACAACGTGGCAAAAACTGAATTTAAAGTACGCCACAAATATAAACTTTAATATAATATTAACATTTACAATTTAACGACGTATATAATAATCCTATTAAACAAACGCGTAAATAGATAGAATTTTTCGCTACATAAGTGATAGTTCGTAAAGCTCATCCACTAAATCCCATTGAAACGTATAAATTTTATCTAAAATGGGTAGTTTAGTTTTTAGTGTCTGGTTTATTACCGATATTTTCATTACTTTACGACGCACATTAAGTGCACTGCCTGAAACATAACGTGGAATT
>NW_022145811.1:271485-315617 GCF_002938485.1 Sitophilus oryzae | reverse complement strand
TAAATAACATAAACAAAAATGAAACAACGACGTTTATTAGTTAATTTTCTATAAACTATAAATAAAAAACTCTAAACTATCAAAAAAGAACTATAAAAACTATAAACTATAAATAAAACTACAAAACAAAATCAAGTTTTCTAGTACGCTGTTTGGAAAACCTATCAATAACAGCATCAACATTTTTTTCAATATATAATAATCTGTCCTGGCCAATAAGAACACTTTGTGTGTTTTTAATTAGGTCGAACATATTATAAACGATAAATCAACATAATTAAAACCATACAAAGTGTTCTTATATGTCGGATATTAATTAAAAAAAATCCTTTCATAGTCAATGACTATTTCAATTCTCGTATCTCGTCAAGCGTCAGGGGGGGGTACTGTCTCCCAGTACCCTCCCCCTTATCTACGCCCTTGCTGATACCGTGTTGTAAAAATAAGGTAATTAAGGGCTTATTTTTTGGTAATTATTATAATTTTGCTAATATCTTCGGTTTGAAAGAAGATATCAAGATGCAGTTTTCGTTGACTTTTTAAGTTTTTATAACTCTTTACTATAAGCTAAAATTACATATACTATCGTATTTAATTTTTTTGAAAAAACGAGCAATGTTGGATTGGATAGTAGTGGATAGTAGTAGTGGAGATACTAGTAGTACATAGTAGTGGACTCTCAGTTCGGTTAGATTCCATGTGAACGACATCGTCATCGGCCTCTCGCTCTGAAACAGACCTCGATATTTAAATTAACGTCTAGGCCGAAGCGACGCCATGTTTCGTAGGAAATGAATATCTTGGTGACAAGGACGTTCCGGAGGGATTTACGACCGGAGGGGTGGGCGGCGAGCAGATCAAGGGGGATACGGGTGGTATTGAAAGCTGGCCGCCCCGCAGCTGTAATAGATATGATTTAGCGTAGCCGCTCCAGAGTCTGTCAGAACATGGGGACGTTACCAGAGGAATTTAATATTCCTTACGACTAGACACATGTACACTTTCTGTCTAGTTGGTGTTCAATATTAATGATGATGAAATGTTATGATGATGAAATGATGAATAATTAATATGTTATGACTTAAATATCTAGCAAAATAAAAACACTAAATCACCACAAAACACCAAAACACTTTTACTTTTACACTGGACGCGCGTTTCGCTAACCATGTTAGCATCATCAGCAGATGATTATAAACTAAAGTACAATCTACAAGTTGAGCGTTTATATACTCGCTCAGTGGGCACCGAGTGGGCTTGTCCGGTTTGGCCAACCGAGTCAGAGCCAACTGAGCGTAACAGTTAGATTTCCGCCACTAGAGTAGTAGGAACAAAGAACTTGAAGGAATTGGACCGTTGACTCTGTTCATACTATCTTTACATTTATTAATTCTGATGCTTTCATATGCATCTAATTGCCTGTAATTTGAGACTTGTTTAAGTAATTTTAAGTTATTAAGATCTATACAATGTTCTTTATCAACAATATGTTCGGCAACGCAAGGTTTATCAGGTCTACCATATCTTATCTGAGCTAAATGTTCTTTAAATCTAGTTAATATTGATCTTCTAGTTTGCCCAACATATTTTTGATTACAATCTTTACAAGAAATTTCATAATTAGATTAGCACTATACACAAGTTTATAATTGACATTCTTAAAAACTCCTTCTAGACCACGGGATAACTGTCTAACAAACGGTATTGAAAAAAATTTTGACGTATCTTTCTCCACTTGAAAAGTCGAATTTTCAAAAATCATTAACCTATACCTACGTTTTCTAATTATTTTATCTACTAGTGAAGGAGAATATCCATTACACTCAGCTACATTCCTAATGTAATCTCTTTCTATTTCATATCTTTCGTTGGAAAGTGGAAAACTAAGTAATCTATGAACTAAAAAATTTAAACTAGCCATTTTATGTTCAATACTATGATATGATTCATTAGGAATATATCTGCGTGTAGTGGTATTTTTCCTATAGATATCAAATTCCAGGCAATTATTAGTATTTCTAATAACTAATACATCTAGAAATGGTAATCTGTCGTTGTTGTCAATTTCATGTGTAAATTTAATGGAAGGAAAACGATTATTTAACTTAGAAATAAAATTATCTATGGTGTCTGAATGTTTGTTAAAAACAGCAAAAATATCATCCACATACCTAAACCATACTCTTGTAAAATACTCAAACTGATTCTTAGCCACCACTTCAAACCTGCTCATGAATAAATTAGCCAAAAATGGAGACAATGGATTACCCATTGCTGTACCTTCCCGCTGTTCAAAAAAGTTGTTATTAAATTGAAAGCAATTTTGTTTCATACATAACGATGTAAGCTCAATATATTCAATCACAGTTTTGTCGTCCAGACCATTTGCGTTCAGTAATTCCTTCAAGTAGCCCAAAGTTTGTGGAATTGGAACACTTGGGAACAACGAAGATACATCAAAAGAGACCAAAATTTCACCTTCATGCAATGTTATATTTTCAATTTTGTTAATGAATTCAATATTATTTTTAACTGAGAAAGAAGGTTCATGATCAGGTAAATTTTCGAACTCCCTTGATAACCATTTTGCCAAATTATAAGTCGGAGAACCTACAGCCGAAACAATTGGGCGCATAGACTTGTCCGGTTTATGAAATTTTGGCAAAGCATACAATTTTGGTAATGAGGGATTGGATACTTGCAATTTCCTCTTTAAAGAAAGATCAATAAGGGTGTTACATTCTTTTAGAGTTTTTTTAACGTCTGCTACCATCTTAGACAAAGGATTCTTTTTCAAATTTATGTAGGGGCCATTATCGATTAAGTTGTTAAACTTATCGTAATAGTCTTTTTTATCTAATATAACAACCTTATTTCCCTTATCAGCTTTTAGATAGAAACAATCTTTGTTGCGCAAACTCTTGACAATATGTCTCTTTGTTAGATTTTAATGAATTACTCGAAACAATATTTTTTGATAACTGATTTCTACAAGCCTCTCTTGTAAATACTTTAGAAGCCTCGGGCAAGTGCTGAATAGCAGTTTCAACACCAACGACGATTTCCTCCAAAGCGCTACCAGAATTGGGCAATGCATACTTTAAACCTTTGTTTAATAAACTGAGCTCTTGTTTATCAAAAGTCTGCGAAGAAAGATTTTCTACTATGTTTATGTCTCTTTGGAAAACATATTTGTTTTTAGAGCTTTTTAATTTTTTAAACTTATTATTCAAAATGGACATTTTCTTAACAAATTTTGAATTGATAACCACAAACATATTTCTCTGAAAGAGACACCAACATGCATACTCTACATTAGGTAGCTTATAAGTAAGTTTTTTGTAAAGTCCATAGTCCAAATTTAAGCATACAGGGTCGGTCATAAAGTTGTGGCACATTTATTGCATATTTCACTTCCTTCAATTTTAGGCAATAATCATAATACACAATGTACATAAATTGAAGAATTGAAATGTTGAACGAAAATTTTGTATAATTTCCACACTTTATATAATCTCATTTCATACATCTATAAATGCTAACTTGAGAACTAATCAGGGCCTATTTTACCATAAAGCCCATAAGGCCCGGTGGTCTGAGGGGCCCGTTAAAGGTTGTAAAATATTCATAATTTCTTGAATTTTTGAATTTTATTGGGAAAGAGGGCCCGAATTTTTCCTTGGGCCTTAGGGCCCGACCAGATGAAAAATAGACCCTGGAACTAATGTGAAATATTATCAAGCATCACGGCCTCAGTTTCGGCAAAATGGCTTCGTTAAATGCAACTGAACATATCGAAATCAATAACTCGGAAACGGTTGGTTTGTGGTACATTGTGTGTATTTCGATTTTTGCTTAGAATTAAAGGAAAAATTGAAATATGCTGTAATATACCGGGGGTTCTATTTAAAAAAATGAAACTTTCTGTGCCACGACTTTATGACCAACCCTGTATACTTAAATTTATTACTCGCTAATAGATATTTAAAAATCCTATAACTTTTGTACTTAACTTTTTGCGGTAACTCGTATATTTTACCTAATAATCGACCGTTTCCTTACATAAAAGCGACCCTGTATATGCAATTTTTAATACTTAGTTTATCCAAATAACAGTTGTTTCATTGTTAAAAATTTTTGTAATATTTGGCATATTATTTGTATTGTACACGTTATTTTCAAACCTTCATTTCTGATTAGTTTTAAACTGTTGTTTAACTTTTACGTACAGGGTGGTTCGAATTCGACGCTCATCATTGGTTTCGTTTGGTTTGGTTGATTTCGGAAACCGTAAGAGATACAGGATCGGTTAAATGGAGACAAAGTTGCGCAATTTGATGCTCAATAAAATGCCGTATTGTATTTTGAAAAATTCCGAATACTTCCGAATATACAGGATTGTTCGCCACATACGACACGGAGTATTGTAGCTAAACGATTAGATTTTTACAAATTGTAAGTTTTGGGTTGGTTGAAGGACTATTAGAGCTACAATTTAAAAATATTTTTACAAGATACAGAGTGTTCCAAATAAGTAAAAAATCCAAAAATCTTCTATTTTTGGATTCTACGACTGAAATAAAGGTAAACTTGATTAAGGTTTATCACACTTAAACCTTACCGTTTTTGAAATATTTTCAATTTTATGAAATTGCAGTAAAAATTTGAAGGCTTTATTTCTCCCAGGGAATCAAAGTTTTTAACACTAAATATTTGCTGAATATTATTTATTGATCAGATATTGTGTTGCAATAATAAAAATTTTACTCCCTTATACAGAGTGTCCAAAAATTTATATTATATAATTACTAGCTTTAAACGGCAATAACTTGTTTAATTTAAATGGAACACCCTATATATTTTACGTGAATCAGATGCACAATGTAATTGTCTATCAAATTGTATTATACCATTTTTTACCCATCTCTTCAAGTTTTCGTAGAAAATGCATTTTCTTATAATTTAGATCTCATTTATCACTATATCCATGGAATATTGACATTTCAGATTTTTTTATAGGACCATAATATGTACAAAACGTACAGGTGTAATATTGTAAGCCCATTGGCATACAAAAATATTAAATCTTGTAAAAGTGTATATCCGATTAAATATACACCATTATTTCCTACAAAAACACCAAAAAATAGTTTATATACATAACTTTTAAATTGTTTTCAATGATAAATTATCTAAATAAATGTGGATTTGGCTCAGAAATCAATATAAATAATAAGGTATGAATCTGTTTTTATAAATGAAGCATCGTCAATTAATGAAATAAAATTTATAAGGTGTTAACTTTTTACCACACTCTCATACACACACAAGATTCGATTTTTGTATTTGGAGCAATTTTTACTACAACGTAAACAGTCAATTCATGTGGTTTGAATACTGGGATCATATTAATTGGTCCCCTTTAAAAAAATATTTAAACAGTTTTTTTATTTTTTAATAAATAAGCCGAACTATATCGACAATATTAGTACTGTACTCTTTGAAAATTGTTACATCTTTAAAAATAAGCTAAATGTCAATGTCCATGGGTATAGTGATAAAGGAGGTCTAAATTATAAGAAAATGCATTTTCTATGAAACTTTACATAGAAGATGGGTAAAAAAAATCGGACAATTAAAATTTGATAGACAATACATTGTGCATCTGATTCACTAAAATAATAGGGTGTTCCGTTTTAAATTAAACAATTATTGGCCGATTAAAGCTAGTAATAATTTAATATAAATTTTTTGGACACTCTGTAGAAGGTAGTAAAATTTTATATTGCAACACAATATCTGACAATAAATAACTTCAGTTAAATAGTATTAAAACTTTAGATAACCCTTGGAGAAATAAAGCCTTAAAATTTTTACTGCAATTTTATAAATTGAAAATAATTCAAAAACCGTAAGGTTATAGTGTGGTAAACCTTAATCAATTTACCTTTATTCAATCGTAGAATCCAAAAAATAGAATAATATATTAGGGTGTTCTAATTAAAAAAATACAACTATATATTTTATTTTTGGGACACTCTGTATTCTGTAAAAATATTGTTAAAATGTGAGCTCTAATAGTACCTTTCAACGAACCCAAACATTTTTTTTTTTTTTTTTTTTTTTTTTTTTTGTACAATGGTAAAAATCTAATCGTTTAGCTACAATACTCCGTGTCGTATGTGGTGAACAACCCTGTAGATATTCGAAAAAAAAACGGAATTTTCAATTTTGTTTTCTATTGTTTCCTGGCTTTATTTGTTAAGATAACTTAAAATGAAAAACACATTTTCATGGCTACTTTTTCTGCTCTATAACTCTGTGTGATTAAATATTGACTCTGACGTTTCGGTCTGCGACCAATCAATCATTTAATTTTCTTAAATACGGACCGATTTTTTTTCAATTTAAATTAAATCCTTCATCCTCTCCAAACACTATATAAAGTCACTTTGATATTTGCCGAGGTTTCGTACAGAAAATTCCATCACCAGAATATTTTATGTAAAAAAAAATGAATAAAATAAAAATGCAAAACGGCATTTTATTGAGCATCAAATTGCGCAACTTTGCCTCCATTTAACCGATCCTGTATCGCTTACGGTTTCCGAAATCCCAATGATGAGCGTCGAATTTGAGCCACCCTGTACACTAATATTACTACTCTATTAAATTTAAACGGTTCTTCACAATAAATTTGAGCTTATGATTGTAACCTTCAACTTTAACAAAGTAATGACAAGAGGATTACGAATGATTAGTTATATCCTAAAATTACTATTATTATATTTTATTATATTTTTTTTCTGAATCCCAGATGTTGTTGTTTTTCTTACACTTAGTCCTGTGAAGTTGACACCCTTCTTTCGAAAAATGAACTGGAAATTGAGAGTTTTCGATAGATTTGCAATAGTTCTATAGTTCTTGATAAGTTAGACAAATAATTCTAGTTAGTTTAGGGAGATATCACTGGAGGGTACCAACTTCTTTCGGGGAGCACACCTTTTGTCTGGAATGGTTCTAATAGTCGAAATATATGCTAGATGAAGAGTTCTGTAGTTCCTGACTATCGATTAAGATAGTTCTATCGAGTTAGCCAAGTTATAACACAAAAATAAAATGACAACCTGCACAGTAACAATCGATTTTCTAGGTAAAAATAAATTTAAACAATAGTTCTGTATGGCACCCCAAAAGTTATACTATAATAAATAAATTTCATAGATGCCTGACACTATAGATAGACACAAAAATCTACTTTATCAGCCAAATAAAATATTGAAAACCAGTTCCGATTCCAATTTTTTAACGGTTTACTTAATCTTGTCATTGTTAGGTTTGAGTTGTAAAATAAAAAAGATAGATCATCGATGTTAAGTGACATTGGGCGATACAAGTGGATGGACGCGTGACCGCCTGTAAACTCTGTCGTGCTGTCCATCCTGTGACCGAATGAGTTCGGATATCTCGTGAGTAAGAGTCAATTTAGACACTTGCCAAGTCTATTGACCATGGATGTCTGAGTAGAACAACCCAAGAAGTACAGTTTTACATGTTAGAACAATACTAAGAAAGTGAGAATGGAACTGTAGACTGAAATAAAGATACAACTGACAAGAAGCGATGAAAAAAGCAGAAAAAGTTGCACAAAAGGGCAAAAAGGAAGAAAATTACATCTCAGAAGATATAAAAAATCTCATGGATAAAAAGCGTAACCTGAACAAAGAAGGAAAAAGGACATCGATGGAATACACAGAGATAAATAAAACCTAAGAAAAAATGATAAAAAGAAAATATAAGAAAGAACCAAGAAATACAAATTGCGGGAGTAATAGAAAATAAACAAAAGTATGAAAATGTCTAAAACCCACTCGAGGTAGATTCGAAAATAAAATAAAATAAAGGGCAGGAACGGCATAGAAACTAACTTAAAGATGACATTAATAAAAAATACACAGATGTTCTATACAGAACTATACGAAACAAAACGAGAACCGCCGGTAGACACCGTAAAGAAACCCAAACAAAAAAAAAAAAAAAAAAAAAAAAAAAAAAAAAAAAAAAAAAAAAAAAAAAAAAAAAAAAAAAAAAAAAAAATGAAAAACAACAAATCATCTGGAAAAGACGGAATAACAACAGAAATGCTAAAGTACGGAGGAAAAGCTGTAGTTAAACTCTTTAACTCCTAATAAAAACCTAATAAAAAAAAATCCCAATCGACTGGAAAGGAATCTATAACATCATGCCTACATAAAGGTGATAGGAGATCTCATAAACTTCGTCCATAACACTCCTTTAACAATAATTTATAAGCTCTTACGAAAATATTAACCGATAGACTAACAACAAAATCTGACGGATAAACAAGGAAGAACAACAAGGCTTCAGAAAGGATACAGTACAGTTAACCACTTATTAACTATGAAAATACTAATAGAACGAGCCAATGAATACAACATCCCACTATATAATGCAGTTGTAGATTTTGTAAAGGCTTTTGATAGTATTGAGCACTGGGCAGTAAAAACTTCCTTAAATAGCAGGATAGACTACAGATACGCAGACTTAATAGCCAACATATATAGTGCGAAGCAACAAACAACAATTAAAATCCCACGAAGGAAAACAAAGCAATTCGGCAATAGTGAAGAGGTGTCAGAACAGGGTGACACCAAACCCCTAAAACTCTTAATCAGGGCATTGAAGACTTTCAAAAATTAGACGGAAGAAAAGGTTCAAGAAAGTGTGGACAATACTTGAATCACCTAAGATATGCGGATGATCGCCTTAATAACAGAAAAGAAAAGAAGAACTGGTAGAAATGCTGGAAGAACTGGATACAGCAGCTATAAGAATAGGCCCTAATATGAACTAAACCTAAAAACTAAAATCTAACAACACAGATGAAAACATTAATAACCAGAATAAACCAAGAAAAATAGAACACTGAAGAGTTATACATAATTAATATAATATATATATATATAGATATATATATATATAATATTATATAATATTATATATATATATATATATATATATATATATAAATATAAATAAATATAATATATATAATATAATATATATATAATATATAATATATTAATAATATATATATTAATATATATATAAATATATATATATATATATATATATATATATATATATAATAATATATATAATATATAAATAATATATATATATATATATAAATATATATATTATATAATATCTGGACAAATGGTATATAACGAAAAAAGAAAACTAAACAGCTGAAATAAGAGACGAGTAACAACTCGGACTCGGGATCGCAGACCTGGACACTGACAAAATCAAATATTGATAAGGTAACCAAATCTCAAAAATCTATGGAAAGACAAATACTACATATAAGGCTGGCAGATAAAAACGAATGAGTGGAGTCAGAGGAAAAACTTAAAGTAATGGATGTTAGAAGTGAAGTAGCAAAATTGAAATGGAAGTTTGCCGGTCACAATGTCAGACAGAAGGATGATCGATGGAACAAATGCATCGTAAACTGGAGGCCCTGGGAGAATAGAAGTAGAGGAAGACCCCAGATGAGATGGACGGACGATCTGAGTAAACATACAGGCACAAGATGGATAAGCACGGCGACAGAGAGGGAAGAGTGGAAGAGATTGGGGGAGGCCTATGTCCAACGATGGACCGAAGAGGCTGAATAGATAGATAGATAGAGATGGCCGAGGACAGAGGTTCGGATACAGCGTAACAAAATAGGTCTGGTCTAGATTATCCTTGACAGCAAAAAGGAAACATTAACTTCACTGTGATCAATTTTTGAAATTGAAAAAATATCTATGTAATCCTTAAACAGTTTTAACAAGAATATTTTATTTACAATCTATTTTTTTTGTTAGTATTTTAAAATCCTCGTGAACAATCGCCATGTTTAAAGTTTAGTAAGTAATTAAATATCTCTTCCGTAGGAATTTATTTTTAGTAGCACCCGAGGCAATCACATTTTGAATTTAATAGGAACAGTTGCCATAGCAAAAGCTTAAACTACGCAATGTTCAAACAAAAGCCCCGAAGTGCGACCTTGTACTCTTTCACCGCTTCCTTTCACGGTTTCCACCATTTCTCTCTTTCGGTATCCTCGTTTCAAAACAAAGACCGAAAGTTTAATAATTACAAAGATGTCACCTGATAGTAGGACGACGGGGCTACGTGCTTTTGCATGTTGTTTCTCCAAAGCATCCGTTTAAGCTCGCACCTTGTTTTCGGATTTTAAAGTTCTTTGGTGTGGTTTTAGTATATATAATTTTTAGTGTTTTGTTTCGTAAGGGTATTTTTCTCTCCAACAATTACTATTTTATCTAAATTTCTGCAGGTTTTATTTATATTATTTTTTTCTGAAAATTTTACGCCAACGCCATTACTTTTTAACCAATTAAAGTGATTTATTTTGACAGCTCAAATATTTTGTCGGATTTCATTCACTCTACGGTGGGTACCCAAGTAGCATAGGAAGAAGAAAAAACCATTGACCACGGAAAATTAACCACTGTTTGGTTGAATTTTACTTATACTTAACTTAATAAATTTCTTGTAGGGAATAAAGTGTATATTTCAATAATGTATCTATATAGACATTTTAGCACAGTCATTCAATTATAAACAAAATTAAATATACAACACTGATAAATATAAAAAAAAACTAGAAAACTGGAAGCTTTCAAATGTAAGTTAAAATATCACTTGATTATCATGGCAAGTGAATTACCAAGTCAATCACACTTTCTGTGTTTTGTTAGGGTCTTGTCATTGAACCCAATGGGCATCTACCCCAGTATCCTTCAGGCAGAAATTTACGCTATCGAAAGATGCGTACAATTTATCTTAGATAGGAACTATTGAAAACAGGAAATTGCCCTCCTATCCGATAGTCAAGCAGCACTAAACGCGATCAACTCAGTAACCATCAATTCGAAGTGGTCAAAGAATGCATAGCGAAGCTCAACAATTAGTCAAAGAAAATAAAGAACTCCTACTCTGTGTCTCCAACCTGCTCACCAAGGATAAAAGGCAATGAAAGAGCAAAAGCAAAATGATCTAAGCTAGAGAGGAGCGAACACTCCACTAACTGACCAGAACGGTTTCTGTTTTCCAAACGGGAACCAACTGAAGGCGGAACTGAAGAATCCGGAAGACTGCATCCGTACTGGAATGGGTGTCCTCTAACGGTCAAGACAATCGAAAAAGTTCTCAGAGCTTATGACGAGAAAAATCAAAAGGTTTTCTATTTAATAAAACAATCTTTGGATTGTCACGGGTTTCTAAACAGGACACTGTCTCCCTCAACGAACACCTCAGTAGGCCTTGAAACTGAGAACAACGAGAGATGAGATTCTGAATGGGGAAACACTAGAACACCTTATAACTGAGTGCGCCGAGACGAGGACATTCGTGCCCATGAACTTTGGTACCAAGCTGATGTCGAGGATGGAGAGCTGGACTCTGTGGAGCTGTCTCAGATATTGGCTTTTGTTAAAGCCTGAGACTGTATGATGAGTTGTAACGTTATAACTCAAGAAAGGGGAACACACAATAGATCTGTAAGGTCGCGTGATTAACTTCCCCTCCTAAACATTCTACATTCTAAGGGTGTTGTCAAAGGAAAAAATGTCCATTGTCAAAAATATAAAAATTGTATGTGAAATTTCTTACCCAAAAACCATGCGACTTAAATTAATCTGAATTTTTTTCCTCGTGAATTTTTATAGAAAATTAAATATATATTTTATTAATCTATAAATATACGTAATAGATTAAGTCCATAAATACTTCAAATTACGAAAATTCTTTTATTTTTAATTTTTTTTTTTTTTTTTTTTTTTATATTTTTAATTAACCAAAATAACCCACAGCTACGTCCAATCTGTATATTTGCCATTTTTTTTCTAATGTAAAACATGTAATGTATGTTATTTCTTAATAATATTTATATTTACTTAAATATTAATTAATTTTCTTTTTTTTTTTTTTTTTTTTTTGAAATAAATATATTTTGTTCAAAAATGGAGTTCCATTCTGTTCGGTTCCGATTGAAAGAGGATTACAGACGAAATAAAGTTAATTAGTTATTTGGTTTAGGAGCTTTAAATGAAGAACGTTACCTACAATTTTAAAATTAAAAGGATGCTTTATTAAAATTTCAATGGAGCATGTTCATGGTGGGATGAAAGAAGCTAAAAGTAGCAGGACGATTCTCTTTTTACCTTGCTTATGCCGCGTCCTTTTCTAATTTGAAGTTCAACTAAAACAACAGTTACTTAATCGTAATGAGTTGCATAGGGGCCACTAGCTGTTTAATTTTAACAGCCGGGTAGTCGGGGTTAAAGATCTTAATAAAAGGCCACGAGATTAGACCCTATGAACTTCGCATAAAAAAAGATGTTACTATTAAGTAGACTCCAACACTAACCTCGAACTGTTGATTTAGATTAGATTAGATTCTAAGAGGTGGCTTTCGGACTGATCCACTGCGACCTTAAAGACCTATTATGTCCTCTTCTGATCATTAGGTTACATCTCCAGTCCTATCCTTTCACAAAGTTTAGCAACTTGAAGACCTGAACCCTCAATGTAGCTCCCTGGCAATGGCCTATCATTGCCTATTACCGGGAACCGCACATTCGCCAGGCTGTCACACCGAAATAAAATGTGTTTCTGACGTTTTCTTTCAGATGGCAGAACCTACACATTAGCTTAATCCCATTACTTTGTCTGCTTTTAGCTCTTCGATTAGCTTCTGGTATCAGCACTATGCATTTGGCTTTTGTGCTGCTCACCGTGAATTAACCTGTGCATAACAGATTTGGCTTCGCTTTGTATGAAAATATGTAGTGGTAGTAAGTTCAACTGTTG
Organism: Sitophilus oryzae; assembly: GCF_002938485.1. NCBI lineage: Eukaryota > Metazoa > Arthropoda > Insecta > Coleoptera > Curculionidae > Sitophilus > Sitophilus oryzae. The sequence continues at coordinate 302,708 of NW_022145811.1, read as the reverse complement.
AGTGTAACTACCATGAACTTCAAATATATTATAAACATTATTTAGACTTAAGTGACTCTAACTTAACTATAAGACCAGACTGTAAATAATACTACTAAAATATTTAAGCATTTATTAAAATATTAAGGTGTATTTAAAGAAATGGAAATGAATAAACGTTGAAAAGTAGAATAAAATTTAAATCAAGAAAACTAACTTTGAAGTAGCAATTAATCCCCTTACTTAAACCCCAAAAGTACAAATATCCTGAATTTGATTACAAATAACAAATCTAAATCTAAACAGTCTTACTCTAATCGATGTACAATCTTGAAACAACTCGAAAGTTCCTCCGGCTGAGCTACGGTGTATAGCTATGGGGTGGCTACAGCAGGGTACAGCAGCTCGGTGAACTGTCACTGGAGCCCACGGATGTTAGCCGAGGTACAGTTGTAAGGCAGTTGTTGAGATTTCAAATGGTGAACATAAAAACCCTAAATAACATTGGTTGTCTTAGAAAAGAGCCTCAATTATAGAAGAAGGACTAGCACAACGTGTAGGTGTTGATAAAGGTAATAAAGAAGGACTAATCAAATCTGAACTTTACCTCAACGAGGGTTTATGATGTCCAACGGGTACCTCTACACGGACAACAGGAACGGATCGAATTCTGGACTGTTCTGTGTTACGGTCTGGATCGGTCTTCTTGCTCTACAATTACGAACAACCAAATAAGATTTAAGAAAGATAACACTCAACTAATCTTTCTACACCACGTGGGCGTGGAAAAGTCGAAAACCAGTCAACAATACGATCAAAAATCAGTTGAGCATTGACTTGGAATGGGCAGAAGAATTATAGCATACCTTGGAACTCTCGGAGACTTCTTGGGCACGTGCAATCGGAATATCGGTCGGTCGGAAAAATTAGGCTGTTTAATCCCTTACGGAAATTTGTCGGCGGTCCATCCAAATCAACAAAATACAACCACGTCTCTGACCAAATATGTTCCTGAAGACTTAGTCCTTCATTACGAAGACCTGCTAATCACCAACAGGGAATGCTTCACGAAACGGCAGCCAACTCCAGGATATAGATAGAGAACTATATATCTCGACTAGTCCAATTTACAAAAAGGCATAAATAAAAAAACGATGTTCTAGAATATTTTCCACAGCCATATTCCATATCCAGTCAATGAACGAACTTAACTCACAAATTCCCACAATTAAATGAACGAATTGCACACTGCGATCCACATCAAAAATAAACGATTTAACTATGAAATTTTATCTGATAATTATAAAATTTCAATAACCAAAACAAAGGATAAATAAATCCAAAAACATCTGATTTGATCTGACAGTGACAAGTGACGGACAGGTAATATCAAAGATAAAGAGAGATGGACAAAATTCTAATGCTGGGCGGTATCCAGCGACAATATTCTGTGGCTGTATAATATCGCGGTGTATATCGGGTTGCATAATCGTAAAATTTTTAAATCTACATATATAAAATGCTAATGTTTATCTGTGTCGTCTCTACTGAAGTAACGACTTACTCTAGAAAATTGCTTTTTTTACTAAAAGATAGCTAATAGGCTCTTCTAAAAACTGTCGTCACCGGATTTTTTGTTTTTTCAGTTAATTAAACAAAAAATAAAAAGTATCTTTTTTTCTGATGTCGTGGCGGATGCGCCAGGCTTCAACTAGTACAATAATATTTAACAATAAAATTATAGTAAACATGATGCAAAAATAATAGTTATTTGCGATAATTTATGAGCCAGCTCACAGAGGTCATAGCGATCAAATTTAACTGTTACACTTATACTATTATTATACAAATAATTATATATTATTTAATTTAATCCTTGTTTTATTATTTCTCTGTCTATTATAAATATAGAGTAAGTGCTGTTTCACATGGGTTAAACAGTGTTTCCGACACAAGATGGCCCTTTATTATTGAAAAGGCAACTTAGTACGTTTTATTACTTTATTTTAGTAAAAATTAAGTAAAAAAATATATAAAGGTGTAACCTAATGACATTACATAGCAGGAACGGCAAAATTTGGTGTTTCACAACATCACGCCAAACAACAGAAACTCTTTAATACCCTCTCTTCAGATTCTCCCCACGGATAAAAAAAAACAAATAATCCCCGGCCATATTTTCACGGAATTCTCGTTCAAACAAGGCTCGAAGAAGTTTTCCTCGACCCTTTGTAAGCGGAAAACGTGTCGAACGGCCTATTTTCCAACATTTTCCGCACCAACAAGATCAGCTCTATGTATATTTATGCCCGTTTAACCAATAAGTTTATCCCGTTTTTATATACAGGGTAGCACTGTTCGGATATAAGTTTGTATCGAGTTTCCTGTTTGAGAGTTTAACATATAATAACTAAAAAAAGTTATTTTTAGATTAAATTTATGTTTTTTTAATAAAATGCTAAATATTTTATTAGTTCGGTTTATTTGTCAAAAAAATACATTCTACGAATATTAATGCATTCTACAATCAATTATAAGACCTATTAGATTTTATACCATCTGTAATATAAAATATAATTGTTTTTAGGGGATAAAAATTACTATTTTTAATTACTTCAAAATTCTAAAAATAGTAGAGCAGTAGCGGCGTATCAAAAACAAAAGTTATAAATTATAAACGATATACCGGCTTACTACTACTTTGTAATATTTATCTTCAAAACTGGTAAAACCGGGTATTTTTCAAGAGTGGCCCACTCCTATGTCATTCTTCTTTTTTTAGATAAAAAATGAGATTTGGCCGTCAGTGTACGACATAAATCAGGATTGATTAGCGTATTCAATTAGTTTCGGTCACTTCCTGTTTCACCGGAAACTACTACAACTTTTAATTTTTAAATGGTACCCTCGGCATTCTTTTTTTTTTTTACTTCATAGGAAATTACATTCTAGATAAAATGGGATGCCTTCTTTGTGTAATTTGGGGAGTCCGTATATTTTTGGGGGCATAGCATTGTGAATTTTTGGCGCTTTTGCAACATTGGGTGAAATATATTTTTTTCTATTTTCATTTATCGATTAATTCGTTATTTTTAATTTGCTGTGTGTTTGTTAGGTCCTGCTTGATTTGTTTTTATGTTTTCTTATCATTTAATAGTTATTTCATTTTTTTGTTATAGTGAATTGACGTCATTATTACCATTTTGTTACATTTGTCGCCTTTTAGAACTTTTAAATGGGAGTTTTGGCTAAGAATTTTTTTTGTTTTATATAGATTTTTGTAAATTTCCGTATTTTTCTTTCGGTTTTCTATTTTGTTCTTAAAATTTGAAATAATATTACTAGTTTTACTACTTATTTCGTCCTTTTGATTGTCTGTAAAGTGTTGAAAGAATATGTCAACTTTTGACATTTTTAATTTAAAATTTAATCTATAGGGACACGACAATAAATATAACGAAAATTTGACTTGAGTATGCGGTACCAAATTACTCATAAAAAAATATTTTTCTGAATATGCTAATGAGCCAGACTCGTTCCATTTGAAAAAAATTGAGTTATGATTAAAAATACGATTTTGACATTTTCTAACTGGCTAGAAAATGACACGAAAAATATTGGACCATGAAATTTATTTGTCCAAGACTGCTTGATTAAAAATTAGTAGTATTAACACAGCTATGGTACTCTAGATTGAAATTTAAAATACTTTTTTTTAAATGAAAATATCGAAAGTTGACTATGATATGTTATTCTGTTAAGAATGTCATGTCCTATCAAATAAAGTAAAAAATACTGAGGGACCGTCTAAAAATCAAAAGTTGTAGTCATTTTTGGGTGAAACGGGAAATGACCAAGACTATAATTAAGTACGTCTATCAATCCTAATTTATGTATAAATTGAGATTGATAAAAGAAATTAATCTTAATTTATGTATACTAAGTTAGAAAAAATATTAGACTAATTTATTAAAAAATATATCTAATCTATCCAATAAATCCTATATGAGTTTTTCGCCACTGCAAGGAAATCTACAAAATAATATAGTTAATTTTTTGTAAACACTTCTGCGCTAATCCAAACGGAAACTACTTGTCAGAAGTTAGGTTTACAGATATACAAATTTGCCTAACGATTAAAAAAATGCTTAACGTTTCGGAAAGTTTATCTCTTTCCATCGTCGGAAGCAAAAAAAAAATGCAAATAATATAGAAACAACTATTTATAATATTTAAATTCAACTATTCGGGAACACTTTAGTTTTTTAAAACAGATACGTCTACAAAAACCGTTGACGTTCTGTTAACTTTCCGAAACGTTAAGCATTTTTTTGTTCGTTAAGCCAATTTGTATATCTGTAAACCTAACTTCTCACATGTAGTTTCCGTTTGGATTAACGCAGAGGTTTACAAAAAATAACTATTTTATTTTGTAGATTTTCTTGCAGTGGGCGAAAACCCCATATAGGATTTTTTGGAGAGATGAATCCGCCACAAAGGTATAGACATTTTTTTACATCTAATCAACTTAAGTCAAGTAAAGTATGTCCAATGAGTCAGGGAATATTTCGACAGACAACGTCCAAAAAAAGACAGAAAATAAAATTTGCCTTTGAATTAAAATGACAGATACAGTCAGAGGGGCTCTGCTGTTAGACAGACTATACTTTAATAAAACTCTATAATTGTCCAAAAACTCAAAGTTCCTAAAATCTTTGAACACTATGACCGCTCTGTATAAAGACCTTTCTCCCTTTACTCTATATTTTTTTTATTTGATATAAACTCATTCGACAAATCTCCATTTAAATGGAGGAACTCGATGATGTGGAAACAGTTATTCTGAAAAGATTTAAATGTTATTGCTAGGATAATATTTTTGTTTATAGAACGTCTTAACCCTCATGATAGAAGTCTTAAGAATGATATTTTTGAATATATATAGGGCGAATGAAGAATTATGTAATACAGTAGAACCCCAATTATCCGAGTCGCAAATATCCGAGCTCCGGATTAACCGATCCAATCTAAAGATCCCGATTATCCGAGGTCGCGCGTCTATGCTCCGTATTAACCGAGCTTCTAAAATATACTATATGTATATTTACATATTTCCCTTTAAAATCGTTGGGACCGACGGGAAATCGCCTTGGCCCGTGTGAGTGGTTCCCCTTATTTATATTTTTGGACTCTTCTAGCATGTAAATTTGAGTGAATGCACTTCGTTATTCTACGGAGAAGTAGTATACGTATGTACTCGCATGATTTATCTGGGTGGAGTTCTAGTTAAGTGTATACCAACTGCATTGTTTAAATTTTCGTTTGCCGTATTATAATGGAACAAAACAAACGTAAAAGAATTTATTTATTTATTTATTTATTTATTTATTTATTTATTCTACAACACTCTACAGCTTACGCCAATTACAGAGTGGGTTACACACAAAAAAAAATTCAATACAAAATAATTAAATTAAACAAAAAATAACATCAATGAGAAAAAATACATATCAATGAAAAAAAAAACAACAACAATATAAACCAAACTGCAGCTGAAAATATCAAAATTACACTGATATAAATTATATGCATCCTGCATACGTTTCAATGGCGAATATTTACTTACATTTGTGCGCGAGGAGGCCACATAAAATGTAAAGCTATACCGAGAGCTACGTGGGACCAGAAAATTGATTTGACTGAGAACATCCGGACTATCAATTTCATTATGTAATAACTTGTATAAAAATTTCAGCTCTGAATTTGTCCGTCGAACCTCCAAGGAATCTAGAGAATGTTTCTGCAATAAAGAGCTGTGACAGCAGCCAATTTGCGGGTAAACCCCATCAGTTCTTAAACTCAGATATTTCAGAAAACGACGCTGTACCTGCTCGAGAGCATTAATATGTGCCGCATAAAACGGCGACCATACAATTGATGCATACTCTAGCTTTGATCTTACAAAAGCATAATAGAGTAGTTTTAATGTGTTACTATTGCTAAAATCTCTAGTATTACGCACAATAAATCCCAAGGCCTTAAACGAAGATTGAATTGTCGTTCCTATTGAAGAAAAATTAAAAGCCATTAGGAGAATTCAAGCAGGAGAGACAATTAAAATTGTTGCACGAGATTATGGAGTAGATAAGGTAATAGTTGAAGATTGGATCAGAAACCGCACTAAAATAGAAGAATGGTGTATAAAACAAGCCCCTTCGTCTTCAAGAAGAAAATCAATGAAAAAAGGCGACTATGAAAAAGTTAACGAAGCTTTACTCACGTGGTTTACTCAGCAAAGATAAAAAGATATGCCTCTGTCAGGTCCCATTTTACAGCAGAAAGTAATAATGATTAGTAAGCAATTTCCAGAGACACATAGGTTTACCGGCAGTTCTGGATGGCTTGACCGCTGGAAACCTGGACGGTACGGTGTACGACAATTGAATATATGTGGAGAAAAACTTTTTGCTGATGTGTCATCAATTGAAAAATTTAAACAGGACTTTAAAAAGCTAATCAAAGATTGTGGGTATACATGTGATCAAATTTATAACTGTGACGAAAGTGGTTTGAATTATAAAATGCTTCCATCAAATACGTTGGCATCTCGACAGGAAAAATCAGTTCCTGGGCACAAAAGAAGTAAGGAAAGATTAACCATAATGGCATGTTCCAATGCATCTGGTAAGCACAAAATTACACTTATGGTGATTGGCAAGTCTGCACATCCAAGAGCGTTAAAAGACATCTCACCCAAAGCTCTACCAGTTTATTACAAAAGTCAAAAGAGTGCATTTGTGGATGCGACGTTATTTACTAACTGGTTTAAAGAAGAGTTCGTGCCATCTGTGACTAAATTTTTGAAGAGAAACGGTCTCCCTATTAAAGCAATTTTGTTAATGGGCAATGCTCCCTCTCACCCTGGAGAAGGACTCCACGTGGGCGAAATTGTTGTAAAATTTTTCCTCCAAATGTAACCAGCATAATGCAACCAATGGACTAGGGCGTCCTCCAAAACATAAAAAAATTATAGGCGTTTATATCTTGAACATCTACTAGAATGCACAGAAAAAAAGAGGATATTATCACTGGGATAAGAAAGATTACACTAAAAAATGTTATTTACTGGGTAAGCCAAGCTTAGGATTCTGTACGCGGTTCCACTATTCAAAAATCTTGGTCGAAAGTTATTGATATTGAGGACTATAATGACAGTGAAGATGATATTCCATTAAATGAATTGGCTTTGAAATGGAAAAGCCGTGGAGAAATGTCCTGTACAAATTTAAACGAGACAGGAGAAGAAGAAAGTTTATTAGAATTAATGCAAAACTGGAAAGGTTGCGAAAATGTGACAAGATAAGACGTTGATGAATGGGTTACAGCAGATGATTTAGAAGAAGAAATGAATATTGAAGAAATAGCGAACGCCTTTCGCGAAACCTGAAAATCAGATGACGATAACTATGACGAAGAGGTGGATGAACAGCCTTCCACTAAGATTACCCATCAAGGTTTTGCTTCTCTGGAAACAGCTCTGAGGTATATCAACAACAGAACAACAATCAGAGGCAACCCCAGCGGATTTGCTTCTTCTTAACAGAAGGAGAAACATGGCAGCGAGAAAAAGAAGATGCAATATGAAACAGCAGCGCATAGATACTTATTTCACTGTTTTATAATGTAGATAGAGTATCTACAAATATGTTATGTACCCAAGTAGAAAATTTTATTTTATAAAGGCTGTATAAACAGCTATGTGATAATTTTTATAGGATACCTCAATTCATGTAACGTGCTATATGACCGTAATATGATAGCTTTACAACCAAAAAAGGTCCATTTTTATACAACCGTTTAGTAGTATAGAAGTTCTATAAAAAGGGTATACAACTCCTATGCAACTATTTTACACAGCGTTATATGACTATTATAAAACTAGTTTTATTGTGTATTACGTGGTCATATCTAAGAAACAGAACAATAAAAACATTTGATCATTTAGCGAGGTACAAGAGTATTTTATTTTTTACCGAATAATATTAGGAGCAAATTATATTTTAAGCGTGTCGTAAAATGAATCTAGAGGATGTGGATTGTTAAAAAGGAGACTTTACTCGACAATGAAAATGGCGGGTAGAGCCAGAAGGTACAACAAATATGTAATATAAAAAATCATTAATAGGGTTTGAAAAGTAGGGACAATTTTTGTTGCGCCGAAAATTTTACTGGTAGATTATAGGTATGTATTTGGCAAAAAATTAAAGCGCTTTAATTTCGATTAAGGTTTACATATAAATTTAAACAATAAAATAAAATTTTCAAAAATTCTTGTTTTTAATTTAATTAAACACTTTATTACTGTGTGTGGGAATCTTATCACACAATAGTTCTAAAAAATAACATTTTACAATTTATTTTGATGTTTTTAATTTTGCTTCATATAATGGCGGTCATAGGCCATACAAAAATTCTGCCTTAAACATGGCGAATTATAATGCAACCATTTTATTATAAATGAATCCCTTAAATAAGTCTTTGTTGTAAAATAAAACGGTATAGGATAAATATCTATCATAAAAAAAAAATGTTGAATGTTAAAATAGATGTTGCCAAATCTCATTTGATTAGTATTTAAACTAACAAACATGATCAGATTTTCATGGATTCATGCACGCAATGCATTTCATGCGTGCCCGACGAGTGAGCGGCAAACTAAGGACTTGGAAAAACAACAATAAAGCAATACAAACATTACTACAGTAAAACTTTTACATTAACGTGGCAACAATGCTTTGAAGAAGCCGGACAACCCGAGAGATTTTGGCTTTTGAGAACCGTAGTTTTCTCTTACATGCTCTTTATAACTACCACTGCGTTTGTTAACTTTTTTCCAACTTTGTCCAGAATTCATAATAGCTGTGATAGATTATACTCGTACGTAGATATTACTTTTGCAACAACAACAATAACAAAATAAATAACTAGGTATACCATTTAATTTAAAATGAGGTTATATTATACAATACCAGTTTTATAATGCAGATATTACAGCGAATTTATTTTGTTAATCACAATTTTATCATATAAGGCTATATAACTGGTGTTGTATACAGCACCGTAGTTTAACGCAATAAAAGATTCTATCATACAACGTAATACAACTTTAATAAGACAAGTTTAAGTAACTATTATATGGTCTTATGACTACTTGTTATATGAATATTATAGAACTCTTACATGGTGGCTATAAGAGTCTAATAAAATAATATGTTTGTTATCATATAGCATTGTCTTATTAAGTGTTATATCATACTAAAAGAAATTATCGTTTAATGCGTTATAGGATACGTTGTAAAAACCACTAGAAAATAGTTTAATATGACAACTTTTATTAAAAAGCAGAATGGTCGAAACCAAACGCTTAATAAAATCAAGCAGTCCTTAAGACAACGCTATTCGACTGTTATAAAATAATTCAATCCTTTTAGAATTTCTGTTTGCTACTTGGGTAGGTACTTATGTATTTACATGTTAAAAATGTTAAATAAACCGTTTAAAGTATGTATTGGTGCTTATATTTTAATAAATCCGAATTATCCGAGTTTTCAGTTATCCGAGGAGGGTGTCCCCCCACGTTACCTCGGATAACCGGGGTTTTACTGTACTTAGTATACTGTCATACAACTTAATGAGTAGGGGAGCGTAATGTGCTTTTGCATTACGTATTACGTAATATACATTACCTACATATACTCTAAAACGGCCTCTATAGGCTTGGTGCATTTCAGTCGTTTTTAAAAAATTCCGTCCGCAGCGCTGTATACGGCAGAAATCAGAAATTTGTCACTATGTATTTCACGCCGCACAGTGGAACGAGCTTATGGGAGCGGTTGGACATGTGGTTTTTTACTTAATACTTTCAATCTGGAAAACTTAAAATTATTTATATATTATGCTGTAATATTATGTAAAGAGGGACGTCTTAAATTATAACAAAAAATTGTTGCCTTACATAACTTAAACCATATATAGGGCGCCCTAAAAATATAGCGTGTTTTACCAAAACCATTTTTTTTAAAGCCCATAACTTTGCTTCATTGTTATCAAATTTTTTCGTTTTGATTTTTTTTGGAGAGGAGGAACTTTGTGTTTTATTAGAAAAAATATTTTTTATAGATTAATAATTTATTATATAGGGTGGTCAACAAACATGAGCCTTTGAAAATTGCTCATTACTCAAACATTTTTGGTCCGATTTTATTATTTGTGGTAATTTTGGAATGCCAATGCTTTGAAATATACAAATTTAATGTCAAAATTGATATTTCATGAAAGTTGAAGATGACGGACAATTTTAAAAAATAGGTACTTTTAAGTACACCCTCCAAAATACAAAAGAGAAATACTAAGGATTATCAGCTGTCTATAAACTCTGTAACAGCTGTCATGTCTGTAACATGTAATATATGACTTAAACGTTAATTCGACAAAGAACAATAAACATTTAACATTTTATAAAAAAAACACAACAAAAAGATTAACTCAATATAACTCTTCGATAATTAAATAATGTCTATACAATATTGTTTTAAATTTTAACATTTATTATAATATGAGGTCATCAGACAAGTCTAACAAATCTAAAACTTCTGAAGACAGATCAGCGATATTACTTTTTAAAGATATTATAGACCTGTCCCTGGTAACTACAGGATCGGAAGCAAGTAAAAGGCACATCTAGATATTTTCCTGGCATGGTTTAACCTGTAGGAAATGAATAATTTGTGATTAGCTTCCTGAGCCTTCTCACTTAATTGCCCTATAAGTACCAAAGCATTGTCAATAATATCTCCGCCATGAATTAAAATTTTGTGGACTTTGGCTGACATAAAGAACCAACCATATAATTCAACATATTTTTTTGCAGTTTCAGTACAATAACTAACAAAACTATTTTTTTCCTGAAGCTATAGCTGTTAGAAAAACACCAAAACCAGATTAAATTACTGCGTATTTGAAAATTATTTGAACGACTAGCATTATTTGTTAATGTCAGGGTAAATGTCAAATAAGGCGTGCGGGAAAGTATCACTTTACGCATTTGTTAGGAAAATAACTATAGTAAAGTGAACACTAATTTCTCATTAACAAGTCATATTTGAGAATTATTTTTTTAATAGTTCTGCTTATAATAATAAAAACCGTAGATGTATCCTAACCTAATAATAATATCGGAATAACAATATATTTTTAAAGCCAGACATGTTCAACCTATGTAAATTACTTAAAAGCCCCTGGAAATAGTATCCATCGTATAGTTCAAAATTTGTTTCTTCAAAAAACGGCAAATTGGGGCAACTTTTTTATATAAGTGTATAATAAGGGTATAATGGTCTACTATATGCCGCTATTCTTTTTATGGTACCTTGCGGCACTTACTTTATATTTCTTGATGATTAGATCTATAATAAACATTCAAAACTTTTTAATTCAAAAATATATAGTGGGTGATTGGTGAGATGTATGTACAAAATTTTGCCAAAAATTCATTAACAAAGAACGAGTTAAATTAAAAAAATAATATTTTTTAAAAAACCTACCGCAGCTTGGGCAATAAAAAAATCAAATTGTGGTAATATTTTCAACATGAATTAGCCTTTTTGAAAACGGTTAATTTTAAACCTATGTAAAAACGACAAAATACATTTTTGTTTTCTAAAAATCAGTTTTTAAGAGAGGCCTGACACTTGTTTTTGAAACTACAATATTCAGTTTTCCATTTACCCAAAAAAAAATTTAGCCCCATGTCAAACATTTAACATGGACTCGTTCCATTGTGCGCCGTCCCGATTAAAGTTCATGTTGATCGCATTCCTCTTGCCAGGTATTCTGCCCATAGCCATTTGAGGGATTTGACTCTGTGGGTGACATCTATTACCTGGGTCTTTTGTCATATCCATTCTATTCCTTTGCGGTATCTCTGGGTTATTCCCAGCATATTTCATTCCATTGAACGTTGTACGACCTGCAGTTTCTTTATGATGTCTGTTTTAAATGTCCAGGCTTTGCATGCAAAGGTCATGACTGGTAGTACACATTGGTCGAATGTTTTCTTCTTTAGATAGAGTGGAATTCTAGATTTGAATATGATTGAATTTCTTTCCTAAGTACTCCATGCTAACGTAATTCTTCTGTTGATTTCTGGCATATTCTTCTACTATTTCCAGTGTTGTGTTATATCTTAAAATGTATTTTCTCTCCACTAATTCGTTGTACATTACTTTAGTTTTTGCTAAATTCGTTTTGAGACCCACTTTATTGCTGTCTAAAAAACTTAAAGATATACAAGATGTCATTGAAATGGTGTAAAAAATCGGGCGGGGGGGTGGTAGTACTTCTAAAAATAGTAAAAAAAGTTCCTATAAGTATAGGGCAGAAAATGCATATTAAGGGAGTTAGGGGCACTGAAAGGGTGAATTTAAAAAACGCTTGTTTTAAAATTGTAGGCTTAAAAAACGAGATGAAATTTCGAAAAAAAATCCTCTGCCATAAATTTTGACCCTAAATCAAATGGTGATACTGAAAAATTATTTGGAAAAGCGGAAAGGGTAGTTTTTGCAAGGATAGGTTTTTTTTCGTGAATAACTTTTTTGAAGTTATTTTTTTTGCAACGTGGGTTCATTTTTTGAAAACTACGTACTTTTTCCTACAAAAAAGATACTCTTGTTGCACATCGCCCAGAGCGATGGTTTTCGAGAAAATTGAAGACAAAGAGTTTTCTCTGAGGGGTTGCTAACTGGTTAATCAACATAAACTTATGAAAGTTATGGCCGTTCAAAAGTAACAAAGTAGTTATCAAATAATTAATTAAAAAATTTCATGATTTTTAAAACATCTTATTGCTTTAAAAACCGAAATAATCCATTTACCAAAATTCCTTATTAAAATAATGCATTCCTTAATTCATTCATAGTAAATGTTCAAAGTGACCATCATTCATTTCAATGTAGACATCTGATCTTGTTCTCCACGATCTGCGTAGATACCCTGTGGAATATCCTTGGTGTTGTCCGAATTTGATTGGAACAATCAATAATGCGTTGCCGTAGTTGCTTTTCAGTATTAATCGGCACTGAGCAAACCAATTTTTTTTAAAACTAAAAAAGTTTATTTCGTTTTTAAAGCAATAAGATGTTTTAGAAATCATGAAATTTTGATTTTCCAATTAATTATTTAATAACTACTTGGTTACTTTTGAACCTCCATAACTTTCATAGGTTAAGGTTGATTAACCATTACAGTTGAGGGTTGGAACCTTTGGTGTTACACAGCAAAATAAAAACATTAAATCACCACAATACACCAAAACACTTTTACTTTTACACTGGACGCGCATTTCAAACTTTATTATAATTAATTTATTATTGTGGTGATTTAGTGTTTTTATTTTGTTGATTAACCAGTTAGCAACCCATCAGAGCAATCTCTTTGTTTTCAATTTTCTCGAAAACCATCGCTCTGGGCGATGTGCAACAAGAGTACCTTTTTTGTAGGAAAAAGTATGTAGTTTTCAAAAAATGAACCCACGTTGCAAAAAAAATAACCTCAAAAAAGTTATTCACGAAATAACCCCCTACCCTTGCAAAAACTACCCTTTTCGCTTTTCCATTCATTCATTCATTTTTTTTCGAAGTCTTATCTCGTTTTTTAAGCCTACAATTTCAAAACAACCGTTTTTAAATTCACCCTTTCAGTGCCCCTAACTCTCTTAATATGCATTTTCCGCCCTATACTTACAGGAACTTTTTTTAGTATTTTTAGGAGTACTATCACCCCCCGATTTTTTTTACACCATTTCAATGTCACCCTGTAATATAGCATTTATAATCAACATAAATTCACACATTTATAATTAAAAGTCCCTAGTTTATATGTATATAATCCATCCCCATAAATAACATATACATCAATTAAGCTTTACACTGCCTCGTGCGCATCAAAAATACACAGCAGTGTACGTTCGCGTATTTCGAAAGTCGGCCACTTAAGCATCTTTTGAATAAATAAATCATCGACGGCTAATGCCGTACGTAGATAAAGCTGATGCCGCCCCCTATATGTTCACTCTCTGTTTACTCACTCGACTGCCACCCTAATGTTATCCGAGTAGTTGTGAATGAGAGCAGCAGGAAGTTTGTCAAACAACGCTATTTGCTTGGTCGATATTACTTTAGTATTTGCTTGGAATAACTTATCCTACACTGAACCAGAAGTCGACATAAATATAATGAAAAAGTTCATTAATATAATGAATTAAATAATTAATTTTGAGCCGATGAACGATTTCATTGGCACAATGAAAAGTAATTCATCAACTCTATGAACTTTAAGTTCATTAAATCAATGAACAGTGTTCATTAATTTGAAGAACACATTCATTGGTACAATGAACAGATTTCATTAATATAATGTACCTAAATCCTTATATTAATGAACCGTATCATTAATACAATGAAATAATTTCATAACCTATTTAGTTATACATTTAAAAGTCGACACTATTAGTAACTCTTGTTAATAACACCGTATAATCGATAATGAAGATCGATGTCATTGATATGAAATGTCATTGATAGTCATTTCCCAGCCAACTACCTGAAATAATTCTACTATATAAATAGATTTCCATTTGAACAAGCCCTTAGCTACAAAGGTAACAAAATTACTAATAGTGCCGACTTACTTACGAGCACAGTAAATTTTTCTATTAGGGATTATTAATAAAAAACTAGTGCAATAAACTAATAATAATTTATTAAACTCGATATAGCACATACAAATAACAATTAAAAAAATCGAATCGACGAGAATAGTAAGAGAATAGTAATGTTATTATTAATTTTAGGGTAAATTGTAATAAGAAAATTAATTTACCAGTCGATATCCTGAGGGATTTCTATAAAAAGACCATTTCTTCTATATATTAGCTGTATTCTTAGACTTGATAACGTCTAGACGAATTTGTAACAGGCTTTCCAAGTCGCATCAAGTGGGTCCGATGTTAAATTGTCGAATTTGAGGGCTTGAAGGCAGGTCTCAACATCTTCTTCCGGTTCTAAAAGACGTATATCAAAATAATTAAAATGCCAAATATTAAAAGAACATTCGAATTTACCATAATCAGTTCCATGCCTCGACTTGTTACTATGTTTTTCTTCTTTTTGTTTTTTATCTTCTGAAACATATTTGGAAACCGCTGTTTTAATGAATACCCACACCAGAGATCTCACACAGCGGAATTTGATTTGATAACACAACAAATTAACTATAATACGATAGGACTTTTATTTAAAATATTTAAAATATTGAAGAGAACACTTACCGCTCTAATGAAACTAAAGCCTCACTGAATAACTCAACCACACAGACGTTATTAAAGTGCCAAAGTAACCGATCAACATGGTGGACATTTAAGTCCTAATATTTTATTCATGATATTAATAACCGCGTACATTAATATAATGTAGTGTGTTCGTTGTATTAATAACATTGTTTATTGTCGCAATGTACAACTCATTAATCGATGATTTAGTACATTAATATAATGAATATGTGTTTATTAAAGTTTCAGCACTAAAATAAAGAACGCATTAATTACGTATTAATTATGTTAATGAAAATCTTACATTACAGATTTTCATTATATTGATGAAATTAGATTCAGAGTATTAATAAATCGGACATCGATCTATGATTAACAACAAATCATTATATTAATGAAAAAAATCATTGTCCCAATGAAACAACAGTTAATAATCAATGTTCATTAATATTATGAACAATATTTTTTTCAGTGTAATGGCCAATATATATTTTTCTATTTTTTTTATAGCAAAACATTAGTTCACCACAAATTGGCTTACTCCCTATAATTGTTTTATTTTTTCAGATAAAAAACGAGATTTTGTACGATAGAATGTACTTTAAGATTGATTGACGTATTCAATTGTTTTCCGTTGTTTCCTGTTTCGCCGGAAATTATTAAAACTTTTGAGTTTTAAATGACACTCTCGGTATTTTTTTACTTTAGTCGATAAAAAATGACACTCTGAATGGAATGACATCATATGTCAACTTTTAAAATTTTCGCATAAAAAATCGTATTTTTAATTTCAATCTTGAGTGTCATGGCTGTGTTAGAAACACTAATTATTTTTAATCAAGGAACCTTGGAAATATAGATTTGATCGTTTAATGTTCTCCGTGTCTTGTCCTGGCCGATTGAAAGATACCCAAATCGTATTTTTAATAATATCTCAATTTTATCAAATAGAAGGGGGTTGATCATTAGAATATTTGGAAAAAGCATTTTTTACGAATAATTTTGTACCACACACTTGATATTTCGAGTCAAATTGTCGTTATGAGCCACATGTTACGCTAAAAAAATTTATAATTCATTAGTATGTGTGAAAATTGTTGTTACGTAGGAATTGCTAATTTAATATTTGGTCGTCGTATAGGATATAAATAAATAAATCACAGGAACCGTTTTTAGAAAAAGTGGATGATATTGAAAGTTTGGTTTATCTTAAGTATGTAAGGAAGCACCCAAACCAAAAAAAAAGATGATAAACATAAAATAAAAGAAATATCAGTCACTTCCTGAATTTTTTCACCCCTAGTCAAATTCATCATGTATACATCCTGTATAAATGTTTTCTGTGATTATATTGGGATTAAACAAGTATAGCGGACGGCGCATCGTTAGAAACATAGGAAATAATAATAATAGCTCCCGTGTATAGCGTTTAACGCCTTAGGAGTAGCAAGGTACAGCTTGTCGTTGTATACAAGGAAGGTAATGTGGCTAGCACTACGCTTCAGCCGCCTATTATTACCTCAGGATTGTGAATCCCAAGTACTCATTTAAGGCTGAGTCGACCTAGGTACCCAAACTATTTTTATTTTAATACGCATACCAAATTTGAACAATTTTGGAAAAGCCATTTTTAACTATGTTGAGAAAAACTGCATTTATTTTTAAATTAAAACTGAACAACCAGTCAAATGTCAACATACCTTAAGCTGTCAACATATAATTTTATTATTAAACTAAACCGAGGGGTGAACACTTAGGGGATTTATGGTGTACACATGAGAGGATCTCCAGGGGATGTACCGAGGATGTAGTGGATGTACCGAGGATGTAGTGGATGTACCGAGGATGTACTAGAGGATGTAGGGGATGTACCGAGGATTTACCGGGGATGTATTTCGAATTATTTGGGGCGTAATTTGCCGAATGCGATGTTTCAAGTCATCCAAATTTGTGGGTTGTCTTTTGAATACATTTTCCATAAGGTATCCTCTTAAAAAAGGTTTTTTTCTAATATTTTTTTTCACTTTTAATTTTTAAATGAGAAAACTCCAAAAAGCTTGGATTTGGGTATAGCACTTACATGGAAAATATTCAGAATTTTAAGGGCAATTCAAAAATGCAGAAAAATAATAATTATGTTGCCACGAGGGTTGCCATTAAAAGAAATTGTTTTGGACAAAACATTTTTGAGACACCCTGTATAATATTCATTTTTTGCATAATCTGCCCCGGAAAAATTAAAATAATTGATGTGGCCGAGCGATTTCCAAAAAAATGTGGTTCTCGAGATGTTGATATTTATTCAATATTTTACAACCACCCTGTACGAAATCAAATAGGATTGAATATCGATATTGAGAATATAGATAGATATAGATATTTCCGATATGAAGTATTCATAAAGAGATATAGCGGTATCTGTTATATCGATAGCTATATCGATATTTGTGGACGAATATATCGTTACTTGGTTTTCACGTCAAATTTTAAAAAATCAAAATTTAAAAAAATCATTTTTTTTAAATTTTCAAACTTAAATAACTCTGTTATTTTGGACTTATTTGAAAAATGGTAAAGAAAAAATATGTTTCTTTTATCGAGATCTACCAGCCCTGAAAATATTTGCACCTATTTAAGACTCACCGTTTAAAAGTAACGGCGAATTATTGTAGGCACAATATAGCCGAGATTGTTACAGCTCTGGCAAGATTTGATATGTGTTGGCGCGCCTTAGTTCGATTCTCGATGACCCCATATAATTTTTTTAAATGGTTTTGATTTTTTTTTGTCCTTTTAAATTCAACAAAAATATTAGGTGTCAACTATATTACTAGCCAATAAATTGTAGAGGTTTGAGAAATTTTGTGTAGTTATACATATAATAAAGCTCGTAATAAAGTGGGAGATCGCTCTAACATAAATAACAATTCCGGTTTCGTCGTAAGTAAAGTAACCTTAATTTTGTTATTTTAAAAAAAAACACCCTGTAAATTTTTATATCCCTCTAGTAAATGTAAGTCGAAATGGTGCTTCATCTTTTTTTTATATATTTAATAGTTTCGGAGATAGTATCGTTCAAAATTTTAACTTTCTTTTTACCATTCAAATAAAATTTAAAAAAAATATATACAGTGTGTCCAAGATAAGTATATCTCGGAAAGTATTTTAGATACGTAAAACGGTTCATCACGAAAATTATTCTAAATGTATTGCGTACACATGAGAGGATTTCCAGGGGATGTACCGTGGATGTACTAGAGGATGTAGGGGATGTACCGGGGATGTACCGAGGATGTAGTGGATGTACCGAGGATGTAGAGGATGTACTAGGGGATGTACGAGGATGTAGGGGATGTAGGGGATGTACCGAGGATGTACTGGAGGATGTAGAGGATGTACTAAGGATAGAGGATGTAGGTGTACACTTTTTGCCCTATGTGTTTACCCCTCGAACTAAACCAAACGTTCTCCTTCTATTATTGTCAAACATAATTTGTTGTATTGTCTACACTACTACGGTTAGAGTCCCCGAAATGCATAACGTTTAGAAAATACAATTTAACATTGACATAATTATAAGATGACAACTTAAGGTACGTTGGCATTTGCCTGGTTTGTTTGCCCATTCAGTTTAACTTTATGAAAATAAATGCAGTTTTTCTTAAGTTACTTAAAATCGGCTTATCCAAAATTGTTCAAATTTGGCATGTATTAGTATACGCAGACCTTTAAGAAACCTATTTACCACTTTGCTGTAAAATTAACGGGGAGCCAATATCTGGACAGTTCAAAATTTACATGGTAATTCCTATGTTTCCAATGCCGTTGCACCACCCGGTATATAGGGTGTCCCAGGCTGAGCGTGCATTAGAAGTTTCTAGAGAACTACAATATCGAGATCGGAGATTTTTTGCACATCAGTGTTTCACAACGAGATCTATCGATTAAAAATAGTGTCAATATGGCGGCACTTCCGGAAATACCGGAAGTTGACAGCAACTTTCTTATTTTAAATGGGTACCCACATTTTTAATTACATACTTAAATTCTCTGTAAAATTTTATCAATTTTGGTATCAAACATTGGTACCCAACATTAACCGTTTTTGAGAAAATAAAATATTTAAAATTTTTGGAGGAAAAAAACTGCCTATCAAAAATAGTTGCAAAGCGTAAACGTCAAATTTAGTGATTACTACAGTCACTGTGACATAAAGGGAAAACATGTGGCTATCTATTTAAAAAATTAAATTGTTCGGATGTCATATAATATTGGTCGTAGCTGTCATGGAATTGAGCGATTTTAAAATTATCATAAATCATTTTTTTCAAACGGACACCCACTTTTTTTTATTTCAATAGTGAAAAGGTATCTCAATTCGTTACTTTTTGTTTATACATGTTCCTATACCTAAAGTAAATCGTTTTTAAGTTATTTAAGATTTAGTTTTAAAATGTGTATTTTTTTTAATTTTATCTAGCTTCTTTTGACATTAAGTGTCAAACAATCAGACAATTTATTTCCTTCTGCCAGAATACTAATTATTTGAATATTATACAGTGTGACCCACTCAAGACCTGGCACCCTCCATAGAATCTGTGTTTATAGTCCGATTTTGATGATTTTTTTTTTCAAATATAAAGTTTCAAAAAATGTACTTTAGGGCTCAATGTCATGTTATTTCACAAAAAACAAGGCCTACTTAATAAAGTTTTTGTGGTGAAAAATTTGCAAAATCATATTAGCGATTTTTTTTCAAAAAATTTGAGTACACCCCTACATTCGGCATCCCCCAAAACAGTTCTGTACCAAATTTCGTTTAAAAATATTAATTATTAATAATTCTGCAGTTAAATTAAATAATTCCCTATTTTTGCCAATTTAACGATGAGTTATCAAGTAACCCTTGAAAAAAACAATCCACGACAACGAGTTTTATTACAAACAATGATAAAAATACTACAAGCAACACAATAACCGAATACTAAGTTAAACATATTCAAATAATTCTAGTTGCTTCTACCAGTCCTCCATTCAGTTCAATACATTTGTCGCATCTTTTTCTTAGATTAACAGTTACATTCCTAAGCTGCTGTGGTCTAATATTTGCAGAAGCCTCTGTAATTCTAATACGTAATTCATCTACAGATTGAGGTCTAGACTTGTAAACTTGTTGCTTTAAGAAGCCCCAAAGAAAAGAAATCAAGGGGTGTTAGGTCCGGGGATCTCGGTGGCCACCAATTAGCGGGCTATTTCGACCTATCCACTTATTTTCAAAATTTTCATTTAACCATTCCCTGACAACTGCCGCGTTATGCACAGGTGATCCGTCCAATTGAAATTTTAAATTCAAACGGGTTTGGCATGGTAAATTATGTATTGCATCCCAAAAGTCATTAATCAGAAAATTCAAAAACGTTGGACTATTCAAATTTCTCTCAAAAAAATATGGACCAATGATTCTATCATCAAGTATGCCACACCACACATTTAATTTCTGAGAATACTGTCTTCTTGTATTGATCACCCATTCAGGGTTTTCGACTGCCCAGAATCGCGAATTTTGAGAGGATACTACTCCGTTTGTACTAAATGTTGCCTCATCACTAAATAAAATTTCTTTTAAGAAATTTCTATTATTTAAATACTCTGCTTGAGCCCATAAGCAGAATTCTAATCGTCTAACATCATCTCCGTTTTCCAAAGTGTGTAAAATCTTTGGTTTAAAGGGTTTAACTTTATTAGTTCGCAAACATCTCCTAATATTTTCCCTTGGTATATCCAAATCAACACTGGCGCCTCTAATGCTTGCACGAGGATTGTTACGAAAATATTCTAATATTTCCTCATTCCGCCTATTTATTCGATGTTCCGGCCTTCTGTTTTTTAGTAAGTATTTTGACACACAACCAGTTTCATTAAAAACTCTATTTATTCGTTGAACCGTGCTTCTACTTACTGCAGGTCTGTCGGGATGTCTGTTGTTAAATTCTCTGGCAGCTTCTCCTGCTTGAAGATAGTTATCACCCACTAAACGAATAATTTCAATTTTATCCCTAATATTTAATTGTTCCATAATGCAAATAATATTTCTTGATACAACACTTTTCTGCGTGCTATTAAATTAATATTCAATTCTACGCTGCAAGAATTGACAGCTAATAAAACCCATTGTTGTGGATTGTTTTTTTCAAGGGTTACGTGATAACTCATCGTTAAATTGGCAAAAATAGGGAATTATTTAATTTAACTGCAGAATTATTAATAATTAATATTTTTAAACGAAATTTGGTACAGAACTGTTTTGGGGGATGCCGAATGTAGAGGTGTACTCCCAAATTTTGAAAAAAAAAAATCGCTAATATGATTTTGCAAATTTTTCACCACAAAAACTTTATTAAGTAGGCCTTGTTTTTTGTGAAATAACATGACATTGAGCCCTAAAGTACATTTTTTGAAACTTTATATTTGAAAAAAAAAATCATCAAAATCGGACTATAAACACAGATTTTATGGAGGGTGCCCGGTCTTGAGTGGGTCACACTGTATATTATATACACTGCTGCTTAAAACTTATTATTCAAATTATATATTATATAAAATATTTCGTATTTTTGCTCTTTAGTGATACCCCCCTAATAGTTGATATTATTAATAATATACCGTATAACCGAAAAAAAAACCGCTGCAATGTTCGCTAGTAAATGACGATCGATGACATAATATTTATTTTTTTAACTGATATATTTTATTTATTTATAATTTTATAATCGGGGCTGCGGTAATCACTAAATTTGACTTTTAGACTATACAAATTTTTTTGACAGGCAGTTTTTTACTGCCAAAAATTTTTTAATATTTTTTTCCTCAAAAACGGATAATGTTAGGTATAGAATGTTTGCCATCAAAATTTATAAAATTTTACGGGGAATTTAAATATGTAATTAAAAATTGGGGTACCCATTTAAAATAAGAAAGTTACTATTAACTTTCGGTATTTCCGGAATTGTCGCCATATCGAAAATATGTTTAATCGATAGATATCGTTGTGAAACTATAATGTGCAAAAAATCTCCGATATAGATATTGTAGTTCTCTAGAAACTTCTAATGCACGCTCAGCCTGGGACACCCTGTATACACATACATTTTTAGGGGTAAACATGTATATTTTTTAAGACATGGGCTTCACCAACTTCTTATTTTATATATTATTTTTATGACAATATAATTATCATTAATATACTTTAAACTGGCCTTACGAAGAGATGTTAAAAGAATAACATTTACTGAAAAAAAATAATAGACTAATAAATTTATTTTTTAATTTACAGTTAAACCTGAGGTGGTAAGAATTATTGGAGACAGTAATGGAGTAACCGGTGTGACAATCGAAAGTGGTTCAACGCTGGGTCCAAAAGAAGAAGGCTCTGAAGTGGACCTGGTGTGCGAAGCTGGAAGTGGCAAACCCATCCCCAGGGTCAGTTGGTACAACGGCACGACACTGATATCTAGAGGTAAGTTTTTACATTTTCTAAATCAACAGTAAAACATAAATTATATAAATTATTATTAGTAATAACATATTAACTTCAAATTGTATCATATTACCATAAAATATTTGTTATCGATATATGTATTTTAAAAGACTAAAATTTTAACAGTTGTATTCGAGTTTATAAGTGCTCTTGAACAGTACTAACCTGGAAAGTGTTTTCTTGTTACCAGTGTTTTGCAAAGCAAATATTAAATGAAATTTTCGAATACAATAAAATAATGAATATTTACAATGCATCAGGAATAAGCAACTGCGGAAATGTCTAGGTATTCTCAATGTCTTTATTAGTTTAAATTATAAAATTGGTATAGTAAGTGGTATTAGTTGATGCATTTTGTGAAAGAATTTTTGAAGACCCCACCAACTATATAAAAAATCCATTGACCAAAGAGAAGAAATAGTTAAATATTTCTCCGAAATTGTTGTATTCCGTCTTGAATTCAAGATATTCAAGATATTTAAGAACTTCTTATTCAGGGTGTCCCAGAAATTAGTGCAAGTATTTTAAGGGCTACCACCCCTTCTTCATCTGGTCAAAAAAAAACAAATTTTCTCTTTACCATTTTTAAAATAAATTGAAAATAACCGACTTATTTAACTTTGAAATTTAAAAAAATAATAGCACCTTTTTGATAACCGAAGGCAGATATCGCCAACAACATCCAATTACCGGGATCAAGCCCGGAAAAAGCTTACCCAACATTAAAAAAAGATACTTATGACAGATCGATGTAATTCTGACAGTTCTCTTTTTCGATACAAAATCACTTTACTGTGCTGCTTTACTTACCTAAATATAGGAAGAGACTTGGGGATATATAGCACCGGTCGAGAATGCAATCGGCGGAAGAGAGATGCCGTTTACGCGCGATGTTCCATCAAATACCGATGCGGTACACTCTAAGTAAACAGTTCAACTTTTAATTTTTGAATACTCTAGGTATTGTAGTCCGTGTTAATAATGTAATACTGTGTTAAATTAACAATCCTTGTTACGCAAACTCTTGACAATATTGTGCTCTTTGTTAGATTTTAATGAATTACTTGAAACGATATTTTTTTTTTTACAGGTTGGATAAATAATTATTAAGGGGTGTCCGGATGAGCGAGCAGGAGCGAGCAAGAATTCGGATATGTTCTATGGGAACGCTTAACTGGTGTGGATGGCTCTGCGAGCGAGCGATGATTGCTTGCTCGCGCTCGACGCTGTTCCACACCGCACAGTGCTTCAGGCACATATGGCCCTAGAGGACAAAAATCCAAAACTTCTCTTTTATTGTAAGCAATTTATTTAAACTAGGTTTATTTGACACAAATGATAGTACTCTCATTGTACTAAATGATGATGTTCTTAGTCCCACGTGTATGAAAAAAAATACTTATAAATAATAATAATGTTGGAGCTGTGTTCCATCTAAGCAAATAATAAGTTATAGTATGAAAGCGGTTAAGTATTAAATAAATTCCTGTGATAAAAAATAATTGAAATAACATTAGAACATGATTCCTACAATATAAGCCTAATATAAGATAAAAATGTTTTTTTTTTCTTTAATGAAAAACATTAATGGTATATTTAATTAAAAAACTTAAAAGATACTATAAATTTACTTTAGGACAACAAAATGCATAGATCGCAACTACTCTGATTCAGGAGAATCACTGCTGACAGAATCTTCCAAATTTATAGTATCCAAATCACAGGTAGATGAAGTATCCTCACATATAAGATATTTCAATACTTCATTTTCTAATATGTTACTTTTTCGCGTTGTTACTGTTCATTTTGTCGGTATGAGGGGTTCGGATGTTAATAGTTACATCTTTAATAGACCATATCCATATATTATTTTCCTTTTCTTGGGTATGAGATTTTATAATAAATTGAAGATGGACACTTTTTTATGCGACGTTTCGCTCTAACATAGTGGACTTTTTCAGGCACCAGTGGTGTCTCATTTGATTGGAAGGTTCATCAATATCTAATAAGAACATATTTTTTGAAATACAAAATAATTTTGAGTTCTTGTCCTTATGATCAAGCCAAGTATTAGCCAGATCGGCATTGCTTATCAATTTACTCCATCTGAAAAGTATTATAAAATAAAGTTCGTCGCAAGCAGACGCAGGTGAACTATACAAAAATGAAAAGTGTATGAATATGGCAACAAAATATTCAATAAATACGATATGTTTTGATATGTTTTTTAAATGCCTTTGAAGTTTGAAAACGTAAAATTTTATACCCATTTAAGAATCATCTTAAAAAATAAATAAAAACTAAACAATCGCGAACTTGTTTAGAAATAAATTTAAAGTACATACCTTGTTTAACAATATCCATTGTGGCTTTCAATTAAGTACGTACCGTTTAACTCCATAATATACAGAACTACTATGAATGTTATTCTTTTCACTGATGAGATAATGATCATAAAAATTTATTTTTAGTGAAAATATTTGCTAACAAAAACGCTGTTTATGAATAATAATATACAGGATGGTTGAACATTGCTATAAGTACAAAATTATATATTCAGATATTAGTAAATTTTAACTTATTTTTTGATTTTTGTCCATGGGACGAAGCACTGTGCGCCGTGTCGGTACATCAAAGAAAATTTGCGCTATTGCACGTTCGGTTTGGACGAGATTTTGTTTTCCACGTTTGCGATCGAATATCAAAAATGAAATGGCCGAATGAAGTTGTTTTAGAACTAATAGAGGAGTACAAAAATTGCCAAGACCCGTAAGGTTATAGCTAGCCTTTCTCTAGAGTGAAATTGTTTTCAGTAATTGGTATCACTTTCATTATTTTATGTCGAATTAAATCTAATAAGGTATTAAAATCTGTAAGTGACATCCGACAAAAGTTCTTAAATTTTCCAAGAATCTTCTGTTTCAACATCGTTTAGTAAATTGTTACCATCATGAGAAACTCGATATTTTTAAAAAGAGTTATGTTCCTCCATCTCCTCTGCAGTCGTTTTTCTTTTTTGACGTTTCAACAATTTATAAAATACAATGAAAGAGGCACAAGCAATAATTTTTCCGACATTATGAACATGAAGTGCCATACACCGATCAACGCTGAACATGCAAATAATCGCTAGGTCTGGACGGATGCTGATCATGTGCTCGAGAGCAGAAATCACGAGCGAATTTGAATAAATGTTTGCTCGTGCTCGTTACTGCTCGCTCATCTGAATGGACGCCCTTAGACTGAAATCATAAATTTGAAATGTTTTTGTGCCATTATGATTAATTAAAAGAAATAAAAAAGTTATGTAGATGGCGCCTTCTACAAATAACATAGATATCAAAATCAAATTTCTCATGTCAAAAAAACTCCAATTTTCCAATTTTCATCCAAATATTGACTTTACTTCAGAAATTATTTGAAAAAAATCGAAATAAAATAAAACTTCTAAACCCTGTATCTCCGAAACTAAGCATTTTAAGACATACATTTATACAAACTTTTTTAATTATTTTTAACTACAGAATATGCTGCTACCGAAATTTACGGAATACAGTTCGGACCACCTTCATTTCATGAAGACTTCTAGGTTTCTCGCCATTAAATGAAAATCCAGCAAATAAAATAGTTATTTTTTGTAAACCCCATTGTGTTGATCTAACAGAGACCAATAATTGGTCAGTGATACGCCGAGTATACCTAGTTCAATCTTCAAATATTTATTAAAATAAAAGTAATTATTGATCAAACCGACTATCGAACTTTCGACTTCGATGGAAATCGATGACAAACTACCCATGAAACTGTATTTTGTAAGATTTTTTTTTAATTTTGTAAATCCATATTTTATTTTTTAAAAGTCCTTGTGTATTAATAAATTACAATTGCCAGGCATTCAAAACCCCAAAAATTTAATTATATACAGTTACCGCGTAATTTAATTATATTTAATAATTATTATAATAGAGAGATATGGCAAAGTCCAATACTGCCGCAATTCCGCTATTAGCGCTGACGTTATTTTGACATTTGCGCTTGTCGAACTTCAAGTTATGGCAACACAAAATAGCGTTGATTGATTTTGACAATTATGCCAACATTTTTAAAAATTTAGCTTTAACCTAGTTTTCTGATTTTGTCAATCAAAAGAATTTTCTTTATTAGAGAGATATTGCAAAGCAATTTTCAATTTCCAATACTGCGGCAATTTTCAATTTGAGATAAAAAAAAACGAGATTTCGTATTTTAGTATATGACATGAATGTATATTGTATATGATGTATTCAATTAGATTCTGTCACTTCCTGTTTCACCAGAAATTAATGCAACTTTTGATTTTTAAATGGCACCCTCGGTATTTTTTATTTTGTATGATAGAAAATGAAATTTTAGTTAGACAACTTCTGACATTTCCAGTTAAAAAATACATTTTAAAGTTCAATCTAGGATGCCATAGGTAACAACAATTTGACTCGCAATACGTAATTAATAATAAGTATGTAGTACAAAATTATGCTTTTTCCAAATTTTCTAATGGGTCATCCCCGGTCCATTTTAAAAAATTGAGTTATGATGAAAAATACGATTTGGGCATCTTTTAACTGGTCAGAAAAACACACGAAAATCATTAGGTGATCAAATCTATTTTTCCAGAGCTCTGTGATTAAAACTTAATGGTTTTAACACAGCCATGGAACTCCAGATAAAAACGTAAATTTTTGGCGCAGACGTAGGTTTTTAAAGGCCCGATCTAATCATCTGCCTGCGCTCCTCCTACTTATTCTAAAATGTTAGCGTGATTGACAAAGACGATACTATATCGCGTTTCTTTGATTGGTTCGTTTTTGTGCGTCAGTCCATTGGTATGCTTGCAGTGCGACTAATGGGGCACTCCAGTTTATATTTATAACCAAATATATGTTTTGACAAGACTTTGACAGTTTGCTGGAATGCTCCATATTATTGATTATTTTATTTTTGTGTTTTAGTATAAATTTGGATATTTTTAAACTGTTTTGTTAGTGAAACCATCGGTAAGTACGAGATTTGAGCTAAGGGGTAAATTAACAGATAAATTTAGTGTGTAAGATGGTCTTACCCCTTGATGCTTTTGTTTGGCTAGTTTAGGTTAGGAAGGTTAGGTTAGGTTAGTTGAAATTTTACCGAAAATGCCCGGCAAACGACTAAATGATGGGAAGAAAGAATTCATTGTGCGGTTGGTTACTTATTTCTTACGGGAACGCGACAACGATGGTCCTTTGTTTTTTTGTATAGTTGTACCGTATGATCGAAAAAAACGGCGTCCAGTTAGCTTGGAAATGACGATCGATGACATTTCCCATATAATTTTACATATAAAATGACAGCGATCTTCATTTCATAGCCATCGCTGACGCCGTTTTTATTCGATCATACGGTATTTATGTTATAGGAGTATTTTTAGATATGTTGTGAACTGTGATTTTAAAGACTGCTAATTTATTATTGTTAATTAGGTTTAGTGCCATCCAGAAAGAAATTTATTTGTGATCCTTAGCTCTGATTTTAATGTTAAGAAGTTTCTATCGAATGTCATAAAATTCAATTTTTTGGAAAAAGGAGGATGTGATAATGTTTTAAATACTTCGTATAACCGTACCTACTATTGTAATGTCTTTAAGCAATGCGCATGTCAATGGTCAGGTCTTCCTAGAACGTTAAATAAAGGATACCAGCTCTCTTCTGGTTTGGCTTTGCTCGAAATAAGTTGTTTCGATAAAATTCCTTTTCCCTCGTACATCAATTAAAAAATTAATTAAAAGTACTTTGATTAAATAAAATAAAGTAAGTCAAAGTTGTTTAAAATTGGCTTAACTTAAATAACACATATACGACAAATACGTACCCGCCAAGAAAGCTAACATTATGTGAACATGATTTTAATTGCACCACGCTTTCTTCACCTTCCTTTTCTAGGTGTCATCTCGATCTTTATCAATGTTAAGGAAATAATTTTATTAATAAACATCATATTCAATACATTATGATGAACAATGCAGCAGAATATTATGAATTTCGTCATTTTAAGAACCCCATGCATATCAACTGGCGAAACCTCCTTTTCATTGAAAAGTTTTCAATATTCCTTTTTTAAGTAATTTGTTACTAATAAATATTTTTGAAATATTCATCAATAATAATAAATTTAAAATTCAT
This sequence comes from Sitophilus oryzae, assembly GCF_002938485.1. NCBI lineage: Eukaryota > Metazoa > Arthropoda > Insecta > Coleoptera > Curculionidae > Sitophilus > Sitophilus oryzae. The sequence continues at coordinate 273,612 of NW_022145811.1, read as the reverse complement.
GAAAACATTTCACAAAAACATAAACAACAGATTATAAATTGATTATTATATGACTTGAAACACCACGGCACTGGAATTAAGTTTTATGTGACCTTGAGCAGATTAGTTCACATGGTAACGACCAATGAATCACTCCAAACCAAACATTCGCGGCGTTTACTATATTTAAAAATCAAAACTAATAGTCATTTCCAGTAATCAGTCAATCAAATTGTCATTATGAACACAGCCAATTGATTGCACTTTAGGTTGAAATTTAAGCGAAAGTGTCAAATATTGACACACGATATGTCATTCTATTCAGAATCTAATTTTCTCTCAAATAAATTAAAAATATATCGAGGGGGCCATTTAAAAATCAAAAGTTGTAGTCACTTCCGGTGAAACAGGAAGTGACTGAAAACAATTGAATACTTTAATCAATACCGATTTATGTCATACTAACATACACGGAGAAAACGAGTCTCGAAAATATAGTAAAAATTACAATATTTTAGAAAAGTTCATTAAACGTTTTGAAATATTTACAATATAAAATGTTTTTCGTCGGTGAAACGTGATAAACTGCTAACTCCATTATTCCTAATTTTACAGGAGAGCAAAAAAACGGTACAAAAAAATATGTACACATGTGGGAAGTATTTTGATGCGTTCATATGATAAAGAGAGATAAGAATTTTATTGGCTGGGGAACAATAAAACTCAATATTTCGTGTTACGTCATTTTTTTCCGACACAATAGGGAGATAGCAGATATTCGTCTTGCAGAAATAAGAAATAAAAATATACTTCTGGAGATAGCAACCTTTATTGTTTAAAATTTTGAAAGTGGAAATGAATATTACCCAAACAGATTTATAAATAATCAATTAAATTTAAAAATATGATATCATAACCATATTATATTTATAATATCGTTGGTCTAGGAGCAAAACATACAAGTCCAAAACGAATAAATTTTAATGAAAATTTTAAAAATTTTTTTGTATTTTTTAAATGTTTTTTTTTTTTTTTTTTTTTTTTTTTTTAAGTGAAAATAATTTAAAAAATTAAACTTATAATTTAGAAGATATGGTAGAACTCTTCCACGCTTATCCTAATTTTTATACAAGGGTGTAGACTGAGCTTGGAAGACAGTGCCTGATTTTATTAAATTTTTATTACTTTTTCTCCTTAATGTTTTAATTTTTATAAAAATTATGTATCATTTACGTGAAAATACGTTGAGAAAAATAAAACTGATTAGTGTTATGGAAATTTTTGTACAAGTAAGTAATGTTATTTAAACTATTTATAGCACGCCGATGAATTACTCGCATATAGAGAATTTCGTTTCTTCATTACCTTTACGGTTACCCTGTATTTACAGAATGGATCGACGCAGGGTCGAACTGGCTATATTATATAGATAACTATTAGGGGGCCCTTTATAGTTCATTAATACTAATGAGAATTAAGAATAATTATATTTTAACAATATTTGCTTTGCATTGCATTATGGGAATTTGCATTGTATTGGTTTAACTTGCATTAGGGTAGTTCCCTGATTTCTACACAGGGCGAGTCTTAAATAAGTGCAATTATTTTCAGGGCTGGTTTGGTATCGATAAAAGAAACAATATTTTTTTCTTTTACCTAAGTTTCAAGCAAATAAAACCAAAACAACCGAGTTATTTCACTTTAAAATTTCCAATTTTTGCTATAATTTTGAGAATCATTGATTTCTTTCTGTAAATTTAATCTACATATGTTACCATTATTACAAATAAAGTATGTTTTTAAACGAAAATTAAAAAAAAAATCCCAATTTTTTTTTTAATTTTCCAAAGAAAAATCGTCTAAAAACTCATAATCGTGTTTCTTGGGTCGAAATATACTACCCTAAAATATTTGCACTTATTTAAGACTCACCTGCATAAAAATAGGAAAAATTGGACCAAATGTAAGGCGAAAAATACGCCAAAAACACACTAGCCCTCCTCAAGCCGCCCAGGCCCCTTTGGCCTAGTGCCACCCTGGATCGACGTACTGTACCAAAAAAACATACGAGTAAGAATCCGTGTGTGCTTTAGCGTGATCGTAACCGAAATTACGGAGATAGCAGCATGCAACTGAACGAAGTACCGA
>NW_022145811.1:119272-271284 GCF_002938485.1 Sitophilus oryzae | reverse complement strand
AACATATTTTCTCTTTACCATTTTTAAAATAAAATGAAAATAACCGAGTTATTTAACTTTGAAAGTTTTAAAAATAAATTGCGACATTTTGAGAGCCGCCGGAGGAAATCGGCAATTTTCCGGATCTCGCCTTGTTCGCCGCCCGCTGTTGCCGCGACTAGAAAGTCTAAAAAACTACTTCAAAATTCCATAACACTAAGTGGATGATCGCCAGTAGCCATACTTCCCACATTTCCCAAATTAAATTAAAAGAAAAAAATAACTTACCAAACATTAAAAAAGGATATCCCGATATAATTGCAAAGCTTTCTTTTTTTTTCATATTACCAGTTTTAAAACTGCCCTTAACACTACACTTAACTTCACTACAATTCTTAACAACACTTGAACTTTAATGCCCACCTGAGGATCCAAACTTCCAAAATCCCTCAAATGCTGAACCATACTCACAGCTCACAGAGTTTACACTTGATAACGGTAAGTGGTCCTGCTGACCGAAATGTTGGGTTAATCAAAATAAATAAAGACAATGGAAGTCCGAAATTATATTTTATTTTCAATATACTCAAAAAGGTTCGAGCATTCGTGATCTGTCTATTCGAATACACTTCGGAAAAAAAAGCCTCTTAGCTTCCGCAGCCCCTTCACCTGCTAGGAGGAAGTATGCAAAATTCACACTTTAGCTAGAGTTTAGAAGCATATCCACCTTCTTCGGATTTGTATAGGCCATCGCGATTTACCGATACCGATACCGATTAGCGACACAAAAATATGCACTAACGAACATTTTAAACAAATCTCCGATAACTTTCTGGAGTTTTAAAAGCCCGATACTATTAGAACGATTTCTGATATTCGAACGTACTGATCATCTTATTTATTAACCAAATACCAAAATTAAACTCAAATCTAAAGTCCCTAGATATATAAAGTACCGCAATTACCGCCATAATGGCGCCAAAACTAGCGGCAAATTTAAAAAGGAGGCCAACATTTCGCTGTTTCGGCTTTTTTAAGCAGCTGGTCGGTCCGGCGCCAATATGGCCGACTAACATTGACAGGCAAGCCGTAAAATAAAATATTTATTAATTGTAATAGAATTACGTTTATTATCTACAGTTTACCTTCATTTTAACGTAATATCAGGTGGTATATTAATATTCAATTTCATAAATTTAATTTTTTAGACCTATATATGTTAGGAGGTTATAAACGAATGGTTTCCGTACAAGTGTTTTTCATTTGTATTAGCATTTATTTTATGTTACCTTTTAGCGCAAAGTACGCCAACAGAAGTAAGTTAATAGGTAAGAAGAAATAAAGTTAGAATAACATTTAGCATTTTAGTACTTAATTCAGTCAAACAATTGGAAAAACTTTGTTTGTTGATAAGAACGGGCTACCTATACCATAAGTAAACCTTTCCTATTATACCAGTTATGCTGTAGTTAGTTTTGACAAATAAGCATGATGTAACGAAAGTCTTTGGAACTATGAATAAGCTACAAACTTAAATTTGAAGGCCGGCTTTTATACGAGAAAATTTTGAACCATGGTTGAAACAAATAAATGTAATAATTAAATTGATATGATACATACCTGCTATTTTTGAAATATATTAATATATTGATGGAAAGATTGTTTCAGTTAGTATGACTTCAGGTAGTTTCAGCATTTTAGGTATGTAATTGTGCACTTATTTTATAAATAACTTAGAAAGAAGCTTGAAACGCATAGGGGCTCTTTATGTGTGCTGTATAATTAAGGTTTGTATGTTATGGAGTGACTTTTATACAACAAATTTATTATTAGTTGAATAAAAGCAAGTTAATACCACATAATTCAATTAAAATATATTTTGCTCTGCAATTTAATGTTATATTTTTAAAACAACAAGTGTCATAATGTTTAAGTATCATTATAATAAAAAAGTTATACTGCTATAAATTTAACATTGAAATAACTGTAATTATTGTTATACATAAATTAAGTAGGAATAATTTTACCTCGACAATATGTAAAACTTCAAATGAATCTTAACAATTTTATGTCATGTATAAAAATCAAATTTAAATCACACACTTTTATTTATAACTGACAGTATAAGACCAAATTTTTAAATATAACTTTACATGCTTACATTATATTGTTTACTTTCTATTAGTAATTACAATATGAACCAAAAAATATTAATTACTATCAATAAATACATAAAAACTAATCTATTTAAGTCCATGAAAATAACTATATAGTTAGCATATGCATAAACAACATTCTTGTTATTAGGATCAAATTTATTTGAGCTTTTTTTCATTGTTTTGATTAATATCCCTGTTAGTCCTGACTGGTAAAACCACCTGAAGCGATGTCATCCAAATCTATATATGTATCATAACATAACTTATTCTTTTAAATAATTATCCTTCGTTTGGTCTGATGATAATATATTGTAGATTTATCTAAACTTCTTGCTGCAAAATGTTGAAAACTAAACTACACTAAACATTTTAGGGAATGATTACGTAGAGATTTCACTTACACTTAGCATCCTTTTTAAAAGATATGTATGGTAGTTTGCAAGTAAGGTCTTTGTTTTGTTCTAGATTAGATTTCTAGAGGTTGATCTCGGCCTGACCCACTGCGACCTTCTCAGATCTATTGTGGTCTTGTCTTGTTCTATAATGAAGTTTTATGTACCAATAGGTTATACTACAAATAAGATTGTTAAAAATATTCACTGGAGCATAAATAAATTCAATCCACTACCTAACGTATATTGAATATCGACGATGTTAGAAAACACATCAAATTTTTCGTGTAATACACATTTCTTCACTAAAGATATCGCCTATACATTATTAACTAATAAATTTGTAGCATTTTAGTGGCTTTATAATTATTTTAAAATATGTGGATAAATATTTTTATCCTGAAATTGACAGGCTCTCAACATTTGACATGACAAATTCAGACAAATGTGACATTTAAACAGTCCTACCACTACAGTTTTTCCAGAAATACCCCAAAAATCCGCCATTTTGGCGCCAATAACATTGAACAAACCAATTGCGGTACTTTATATATCTAGGGACTTTACTCAAATCAATAACCTAGCGACATCTATAGAATAGCGGATTAAGCTTTTTTTGTGAACGGACAATCGGCACTGTGGCGAGCAAGGCAAGTCGTATTAGACGGGAGTGGTAGAGGGTCCTAGTGCTCTTAACGGTATTTACGGTTTCTCGGGGTGTAAAACCACTTTTGGTGTAAAACCATTAATTTTCTTTTGTGGGAGAGTTTAGTAGAGGTTTTAAGTAGTTATTAAAGCAAGTTTTTTAACACTTTTTGTTGTATTTGTCACTTTAGTGTTTAATTATTATGTGAAATATTTTAAATAATATTTTGCAAGTGATAGATTTATAATTTTCAAATTAATAGATATTTGGAGTGTATGTGTTATGGTATATGTTGAATAAAAACACTGATCAATTTTCATCAAAAGGGTAAGCTCTAACTTAATATTTAAAGATTATAATTGTTGATTGAAACGATTGAAAAAATCCTAATATGGCGAAAAAGAAGCTATTATAATTTATTTTTCAGCCTACTCAACTGTAAAAGTACTTTATAGCATTGCGCATTTTCCTAAAATTAGTATTAGCAATGTCCACTAATATGAATAAATTTAATTTTCGTATTTTTCTATAGAAACTTATGGCGGGTTTATACAACATAATCGTAATCATAATCACAATTTTAGTCACAATCATAAAAGTTAAAACCATTATTTTAGATACGACCGTTTATACATTGCAGTCGTAATCAAAAGCATAATTTAATAACCTTGAAGTTCGTAACTTTTAACTTTTTGATTGTGATTACGACAAAATAATAAATAATTATGCTAATTTTCGTGTTTAAAAAACCTGAGTAATAAAATTTAAACAAAAATACACTTCTAAAATGATTATGAAATAGAAAAATAAGAAAATTAGGTTAGTTTATCAGCTGTATTTACATTCCAAGTTATGAATGACTCATGTTGTATAAACGCATATTAAAAATTGTGATTGTGACTGTGCTTATGCTTAAGGCAAAAAATTAGGATTATGATGACCACTATGTTGTAGCCCATTAAAATTACTTTGAATTTATAAACATTTAGAATGTGGGTATGGTAGGAAGTGGTAACAATGCATTCTCTCCGAGATTCTGTTCATGCATGGTAAACGAATTTCCGGAGAGTGAACAGTGGCACTCAAAAGTTTTTCAAAAATTTTCCGAAAATGTCAAGAAAAAATATAAAATTTTCTCAACATTTTTTTTGCAAAAAACCTCATAGGCGTGTTTCTGGGGTTGAACTATACTACCAGTTAAAATATTTGCACTCATTTCTGCGACACCCTGTATTTTTGCTGGTATTTTAATTGTAGCTTTCTCTGGGCCGTATTATAAATTTTGAGTAATTAGAAGGTAGATTTTTGCGAATAACTTTTAGACGCCTATTCCAAATAAAACGAAATTCTAGACGAAAGTACAACTTCAATGCCTCTTCAAAAAAGTCTAATACAATTTTGGCGTAAAATCATCTATGGAGATAATTTTTGACCTCGTTTTTGACCCTTTCAAAATTTACAAAGACGATCTTCTTGTGTGTTCCGATGCACCATACGATATACAATTATTGTAACATTTGCTTAAAAAGTTGATTGATAAAACATTTTAAAAGTAGTGTTAAACATATTTATACCTACCTGTGTTTGTGATAAACATAAACACTCGTTTGGACAAACTGGAATGAAGGTTGTAAATATTGCCATATGGAGATAACACAGTAATAGGAAAAGCGACAATCCTTCAATACCAAGCATCTGGAAAGAAAGAAGAAATTTTGTAAGAAATAGTATTAAACTGTCATAACAAATATTGTTATTATTATTTCTATTTGTAAATAAATAAAAACTTAAATGTTACATGTTCTTTAAACAAATTTATTAAAAAAATAGCCATAGTTTTGCCATAAAAGTTTCATTCCTGGACATTCTTGTAAAAAAATAATAGGGTTCCATATTATTATAAGAATAATTATAGTCATTATTCATCCAGACTGACGTTGACCCTAGGCATTGCAGCCGCGAGGTACAATTTGCCCAAGTGAATAATGACCACTAATTGCAAGTTAAATACTATATTTTGTCTACTTTATATATAAAAATTGCCATTATCTTTGAGAATTTTTCTATTTAATACATTTTACTATTTAATTAATTTTAATAATAGATTTTTTAAATTGAAAAGCTCGGTAAATAATCAAAGGTTTAATAACTAAACATTAGATAAATTGAATAGATTAAATTATTTTTCAAAGGACAGAAAACATACCGGGTGTTTCTCAAAAGTGGCTTACCCCTATAACTTTTTAATATTTTCGGTAAAAAACGAGATTTGATACGTTAGTATACGACATAAATCTACACCTTCGGTATTTTTTTACTTTATTCGATAGAAAATGAAACTCTGAATAGAGTGACATATCTTATGTCAACTTTTGACATTTTCAGTTTATAACTGAAAATTTATAACGACGATTTGATTGGAAATACCGAATGTGTGGCACCAGATTATTTGTAAAGAAATGCTTTTTACAAATATGCTAATGAACCACCTTCGTTCCATTTGAAAAAATTGAGGTATGATTAAAAATACGATTTGGGCATTTTTTAACCAACCAAGACAAGACCCGGAAAACATTAAACGATAAAATCTATTTTTCCAAAGATTCTGCCTTAAAAATTAGTGTATTTAACACGGTCGTCTAGTTTGAAATTTGAAAAACTCTTTTTTTACGAAATTTAAAATACGAAACATTCTACTCAGGGTGTTATTATCTTTTGAATAAAGTAAAAAAAATACCGAGAGTGCCATTTAAAAATCAAAAGTTGTAGTCATTTCCGGTGAAATAGGAAGTGGCCGAAAACAATTGAATACCTCAATCAATCCTAATTTATGTCATATACTCACACACAAAGTCTTTTTTTTATGTTAAAATTAAAAATGTTTTAAGGTGGAGCCACTTTTGAGAAACACCCGGTATTTTTAATTTGTCAAAAGTGGGGCAATAGCAGAAATTGTTTAATTATCTTCGGCTTTGCATAGTTCAATTTCAACAAAAAATGAAAAATATTCATAAATGGTTAAACTAAGGAACTCTGTATACAATATATATTTATAATTAATAAATAATATTTTCTTGCCTTTAGCTGTGTATTTTTTCTAATTTCGAAAAATCGAAAGTAGAGAAAAAAATAAAAAAAAATAAAATGTAAAAAGAAAAAAAATTGTTTGCATTGTGTCACCGTAAAGGGAACCAAGCTCCACTCCCCACAACCGGTTTCTGGGCCTACCCTTATCAGGTGGGCTGTCCAGGGGCTGGTTCTCACCGATACCCTTTACGACAAGCAAAACATTTTTTTTTTTTAATTTTAAAATTTTCTGCTTTCGATTACAGCAAAAGCTTTTAAATATTATTGTGCTTTCTCCCATAAAAACTGTAAAATTTTGTTCATTTCATATATTTGAGCAGGCCGAAAAACGCTCTTTACCATCTTTTGACGGGAGGTGCACTAATATCTCACCGACACCTTTGACTTTTTATCGTCTGTTGAATAGAAGAAAGTTTTGCTTGCCGTATTGGTGAGAACCAGCCCCTGGACAGCCACCTGATGAAGGGTAGGCCCAGAAACCGTTTGTGGGAGTGGAGCTTGGTTCACCCCTTTACGACAAGCAAAACAATTTTTTTTTTCTTTACTTTTTATTTTTTTTAATTTTTTCTCTACTTTCGATTTTTCGAAATTAGAAAAAATACACAACTAAATATTATTTATTAATATACACATAAAGCTGTAAGAATTTTGTTCATTTCATATATTTATAAATTTGATGTAGAACTCAAAAACATAAATATACAGGGTTGTCGAATTGTATTCCGAAAACTTCGTCAGCATATTCTGCAGATAAAATAGGTAAAAAGTTCGTATAAATGTATATTCTAAAATTCTTAGTTTCGGAGATACAGGGTGTAGAAATTTCATTTTTTAGCCGACCATACCAATAGGTATGGTAGGCTATTAAAAAGATCGGCAAAAAAAGTTTTTTTAATTTCACTCAAAATAAGTTACTTGGGTCATAAATGACCTAAATACAAAATCTTTTCATGGTGTCTGTCTGTCTGTCTCTCTGTCTGTCTGTCTGTCCGTCCAAAAATCTGCAACACGATAACTCAAAACCGCTGAACCGATTTTAACCAAATTTGGCACAAAATACTGGCGCGAGAATCTGGTCATTAGGTTTTGGTGGGGTGAAAGGGGTTGTTGTTAAGGGGTAGGGAAGGGGTTGAAAGTTTTTAAAAAATTTTTTTTTATAATATTTTCATTAAACTTGAAACATGGTTTCAGAAATTAAATTTGAATAATATTTGCAACAAAATTTGTAATAACATCAAATGGATCCAAATCAGTCGCGGTTTTCGAGATATTAACATATTTTATTAATTATTGAATTATTAACAATATCAAACTGTAACCTTGCGTTTTTCCAAAATAATTTCTGAGTAACGTCAATATTTAGATGAGGTAGGGTGTCTAGGAATTTTTTGATATGGGAAATATTTTGATGTCCAATGTACTCCTACTTATAAGGGGACGCCACCTACATGGGTTTTAACTGTTTTGAAGCGTAATAACTTTTGTCTGTACCCTGTATAAAACTACCGAGGAGAAAATATATATATATCTGTGATTTTCTACGTAAAAATGTCTCTTTGTAAAATTCGCTGCTGACAACCGTTCTCAAGATATTTAGAATGGAAATAGTCAATACGTACATGTCATTATTGAAAAAAAAACACGTTGAGTAGATAGTTATAGTATATTTAACAAAACTTTTGTTGCACATCATAATACGACCACCAGAAAACTCCATAAGACGACACATGGTGTCACTGATGACATGCATCCAAAGTTTTTGGTAAATACTCTACTATTTCCTGAGAAAAATAATAATTGGGAAATTTTATTTTTAAATTAATCATATTTTTCTGCAAAAAATGATGATAAAACAGTTTTTGAACTTTTAATTTTAGAAACATTTCAAATATATGATCTCAGTTATTCGATTTTGTCAGTGATGACAGGTATTGGCAATTTCGATTCCAAATATCTCGAAAATCATTACTCGTAGCGATTTTACCGAGACCTTTTACGTAAAAAATGTATATTTTTTGTTCAGTAATTTTATACAAGTACGGACGAACAGTTGTTACTCTTCAAACCAGTTAAAAAATATGGCAGGTGGCGCCCTCTACTAGTAGAGGTCATATTGACATCAAAATCAAATTTCATAAACTCCCAGACACTATTTTTAATCAATGTGTTGCATAAAAATATTTGAAATAAAATGAAACTTCCTCACCCTGTATCTCTCTCCGAAACTAAAAGCATTTTTGGACATACATCTATACGAACATTTTACTTATTTTTATTTGCAGAATTTGCTGCCTGCAGAAAGTTTCCAGGAGGAATACAGTTCGGACCACCCTGGCCTTATAAGCGATATCAATTAAATTTTTTAGATACGTAACCGAAGGCGCGATTTTTAAATTCGTTGTTGTCAACTGGACATATTCGGCGCTGGGCTGTAACTAAGTATTCAGGTTGTTAATTTTTTATTACTCGCGGCAAGAGCTTTACGGTTGAAATATGGCAGCCTCGGCCCGCTCGTCGAGAGACGACGCGACGCGACGGGAAGAGTCGGCAGCTTAGCTTAGTACTCATTTGGAATGTAGGCAGTGTTGCCGTTCTGTTCCCCAATAAGTAACCGTCCAGTTAACAATCTGTATAAGATAGCTTAATAGGCGCTGCAAAAACTCATCCCAACCTTATCAATCGTCAACGGTGTACAGAATATTTTGAACGGTAGAGCGGTAGTAATGGTCATTTATGTCCCTTAAGTAAAGTGCTGTTAAGGATGTGAGTTTGTTGATGTAAATAATAACTGTTTATTTATTTACATAATTAATTTATTTCTGTTTCCTAGAATATTTTGATAAAAAGAAAATGTGTAAAGTGAGCAACGCTGTTATGTAGGTCAAGTTTAATCACGTGACTAAATATTTAATTGGTATGAATTAGAGCTAATTTTATATACATTAGGCAAATTAATAGTCCAAGTGGTAGAAAATATTTTAAAAAGATAGTACACCTCAAAATTTTCACAACTGAAAGATGAAAATTCTATTTTTCTATTTTCCTTTGTTTACTTATTGTTGTGAGTTGTTCGGTTAATATTTATCATGGCAGTATTTGACGACAACTAACATATCAACTTACTGGCCGGCGCGGAGTACGTAATGTAATGTCCACTGGTTTTGGATGCAAATATTGATTTGGTATCAAATATTACTAAGCACTTAACAGCGAAATATATGCTTTATTTATGGAACTTTGTCCACATCCTATTATGGTGGCCATCTATCTGAATAATTTATATTGTTTTTAACACCTAAAAAAAATGTACAGTATGTTTCGGCTTGACTTTACAAAAGCAAAACACTTTTTTATTATTAAATTTTTGAAAAATGCTTTCTTCGTAAAAGTTTTTTGCTTGTTCTAAAATGGTCTAAAATCCCTTTTATTATACTTTTCCAAATTTCAAAAATATAGTTTATTTTTTTCCAAAAAAAATAGTTCTACAGTCAAAAGCCTATGGTAATATCATTTCGCTTTCATTCTTTAATAGATGGTTAGTAATGATTTTGATTAACGTCATTGTTACTTTTTGCTATTTCAATTAAAGAAGCACGAAATTTATATTCGCCCTTTCCGTAGCACGTTACTGAATCAAATTATTTTTGTGTTTCTCTAGCATATTAAAACAGCAAAAAATATGACGGTAACGAAAATTAATAATAAACATCTCTTAAGAAAAAAACTTAAAAATGGTATTACCATAGAAACGCGTTTTGATTTTGATCTTTCTTGTTTTTCTCTAAGAGGGCATAGAAACATGGAAAAGTATAAACGGAATTAGCGATTTTAGAATAAGAGAATATTAGAATAAGAGAATATTAACCAATAATATAATTATTCCCAAGGCGTTAAATGCTATATACGGGAGCTAGTATTATATTATAAACGGAATAACCATTTTAGAATAAGCATAAACTTTTATAAATGTAATTTCTTTCAAAAAGTTAATAATAAAAAGTTTCTCTCTCTGCTCCTGTAAAGACAATCCGGGAACATACTGTATAGCCTGACTCAAAAATTAGGCTCGCATTAATATAAATAAGTTATTTTAAAACTTTGATTTTAGAAATTTACACAAGGAGTATACAGGGTGGCCCATCGAAAACGTTCCGCAAGGCATAACGGCCAGGGCATTTTTTTTTTTTTTTTTTCAAAAACACGTCAATTTGTTTGTGAGGGGGACAACTTTTGCCCCAAAAATGATTGCGAAATCTTCAACCCACTAAGCGGGGGTGTCATCCCCCAACTTTTTTCAAATGAGAAGGGGGATCAAGTGGCGCCGCAATGAAAAGAGCTTTCTATTCTCGAGTCATTGAGGAAAATTCTCGTATCGAGTCATTGAGGAAATATGAAGGATTGAAATTTGAAAAGTTTATTTAAACATCTATCAGAATAAATGATAAGGATAAATTCCTTCGACCAATTTGCTGTTTTTTCTTATTATTTCCAGATGTTAACGCATTTTTTCATTTGCCACAAGGTTGAACGATCAGGTGCGGTCTCAATATTGTTAAACTGACCTACAATAGAATTTCCAAAAATATCAGCCCGCGACGATCAAAATCGTCTTCGTCGAGTTCTTGTACCAACTGAATTTTGTACGGGTGGAACTTGTGTTTTTATAATATCCTTTGGACACTTGTACGGTTCACGCCGGTCTCATTGGCTAATTTTCTTGTACTCAGCGTACTATCCATGGCAACTTGGCTCAATACGAATACCTCCATAGCTTCATTTACTACAGGATTTTCCCTCTGCCTCTTTTTATTCATAACGAAACCAGTTTCACGAAATTTTGCTACTAACTCGCGCACAATTTTGCCATAAAGGTGTTTGTCAGGATGGCGTTCATTGAATATCTGCGCAACCCGATTGCTACATTCATTATTTTTAAAATAAAGTTCGATTATTTCCACTTTTTCTGCAAGTGAGTACATCATAATTGTTAAAAAGTTTAACGATATTGAGAAGAAGTTCAACGCACAAGTCACAGAACAGCTATCTAGCAACTACTGCGCCTGATCGTTCAACCTTGTGGAGCAAGTGAAAACATGCGTAAACATCTAGAAATAATTAGAAAAGAACAGCAAATTGGTCGAAGGAATTTATCCTTATCATTTACTCTGATAAATGTTTAAATAAACATTTCAAATTTCATTCCTTCATATTTTCTCAATGACTCTACCGGTTTTCAAAAACGAAGCGGGAAAATATAGAGAATAAAAAGCTCTTTTCGTTGCAGCGCCACTTGACCCCCCTTCCCATTTGAAAAAAGTTGGAGGATGACACCCCCGCTTAGAGGGTTGAAGATTTTGCAATCATTTTTGGGGCAAAAGTTGTCCCCCTCACAAACAAAATTGACGTGTTTTTGGATTTTCTGAAAAAAAATTTCCCTGACCGTTATGCCTTGTGGAACGTTTTCGATGGGCCACCCTGTATTGTAGTTACGTTCCCAACAAACATTTGAAGGTAAAATTACCTTAAATTAACCACCTGGGCCATTATTGACCAACTGGAAATTAGTTGAAATGTTCAAGAATTGATGTTCAAATTCCCAAAAGTGGTGAATAAAACTAAAGTAATTTGGAAGTTAAAAACAGGTTATGATGTTTTGTATGAAATATGGACTATGAAGTCAAAAATAACCGACCTGAGGTCATAACATGGTAAAATAGAGGTGAATTTTACAAAAAGTAGTCCTAATTTGTACTACCTATATTTTAACATGGGAAAGAAAGAGAAAGAATAAGGTACAGTATTTTTCTTTCTAATATGATGTATATGTAAATGAATTTCCCAATAATGAACCAGGAAGACAAACAAGTGTAATAATTGGCATGGCCGTTTGAACATTAATCCAATATGGAAATACCTACATATATGCACTTCGTAGTAAATGTAAATAAGTTATTGGTAAGAAGTGGATTACTGGATTCCCAAGATAATTATGTCTGCGGAGAAAATTTTTCTGTGAGATGTAAATATGATAGGCCTTAAAAAATTATGCGCCATTAAAATTTTATGTATTTTCAACAATTAATTTTAGAATAAAAGTTCGTTATTTTAAAGTTGGTTATTTTCAAGGTTCTAACCTAACTTTTTTTCAGCTAACTTGCTTGGTACACTTTTAAAGTTATTAATTAGTTAATTTAACTTGTGTTAGGTAGTATTATTCATAAACTTAATATATAATATTTTAAAATATATATACAGTGTGTCAATTTTAAAACTTCCCACCTTTAATATCTTTCTTGCAGTTAAAAATATGAAAAATCGGAAAAACACGTCAATTTTATTAGTAAGGGGGACTCTTTAAATGAATATTTTTGGCCTTTTTCTTTCAACCCCTTACGAGGGGTAGATGTCACCCTTGCAATCTTAAATGGGAATGGGGGTCAAGTGGCACATCGTTTTAAAGGGCATTTAATTATCTTGTCAGTGGTATTCTACTTTGTTGCCTTTTGTACAGATATTTCCGAATAATCGCGTTTCAAAGTTGCAGAAACAATTAAACATGCCTGCATTGAGATTTTGGTTTTCAGGCTAGTGTTTACACAAAAATTATTGCAGTACACCTCCTTGTAGTACAAATAACTAGAAGATTAGGTGGTAACAAGGACGTAGCCATTACATTTTTCTAGGGGGTCGAAATTCGAAATACTAATAAACAGAAAACATCATAAACATTAACGTTTCCTTTCTCAAATTCGAAAGAGTGGCAACCTCTAATCAGTTTCACAGGAGGATTTGTTAACATTCCAGTGTGGTATAGCTCATTATTTTCTTGCGGTCCGACAGTGGTTAAACGAGAGATTTCCGGGTACATAAATTGGCAGAAGGAGACCAATTGAATGGCTTTCAAGATCACTTAGACTTTTGTATTTTTGGGGGGACATCTTAAATCCATTGTTTATAAAACACAATCTACTGATATTGATGATCTTAAATTACAGCAGAATGCCAGTCAATTCCCGGTGAAGTTTTCCGAAATGTTAGGGAGATGTTTGAAAACAGACTTTATTACTGTTTACAGAAAAATGGATAACATTTTGAACAACTTATAAGATCGAAAAGTAAAAAAAAAACGTAAGTAACCGTAAGTGGTGTAACCAAATCTTCTAATCATTTGTACTACAGGAGATCCATTGCAATAACTTTTGTGTAAACACTAACCTGAAAACCAAAATCCCAATGCAGGCACGTTTAATTGTTTCTGCAACTACCGGCGTGAAGATAGCCACGGTTTTCCATCCACGGTTTCAGAAAAATCCCAACCATAGTAAACATATGGCAACGACGCTTTCCGTCCGATTTCAGCCACATCCACGGTTTTCGGTGTCGAAACGCCTCAATTAAAATATATCTACAGCCACACTTTTCTGTTGTTACAATTATTATTAAAGATTTAGAAGAATTATATATTAAGTTAATAGAAATGGTCGAGTTTATATTTATATATAATGAACAATTATTTATAAGATATAGATTTAACTTTAAAAATCCTCTTTAAAAATTTCCAAACTCTATCTAGTTCTTTAGCAAAATTCGATACTAATTTATTAAAGGTTGTGCCACAGCGAGAGACCCTTTGGAAAAAGATGTAGAGAGACTAGGCACACTATTCTATACTTGTACCATTTGCCGGTCTCTAGGAAAGGTTGTGATTCAAAACCGATAATTTTACATAAGTGAATAGAAAAAAAAATCGCCATTTCATTTGTTAAGCGTTGTGGAGCGACATTTGAATGATGTTAGATATTCACAGCATAACGATGAGGTCATTCTCGTATTCGAAACATTTGCTGGTCCGGTAGGGAAAGGGCCGTGAATCAAAAACTGTCATTTTACCTTAAAATTAGCCAGACAGAAAAAATGGCCACCATTTCAGTTATGGTTGTGCCGCAACGAGACCATTTGAGCGATGACACCCGATGATGATAAGGGTTACCTCGTGTATTCAAAACAAAATTTACGGTCCGTAGGGAAAGTACTAGAATCAAGAAACTGTCATTTTACTCTTAAAGGTTAGACAGAAAAAATCGCCACCAATTCAGTTAGAGTTGTGCCGCAACGAGTACCATCTGGGAACGATACAGGATGACAAGCGGGTGACATGCAGCGGGCCCTATTCAAATATTGCAGCCGGTCCGTAGTGAGCGTAGCCAAGTTCAAGAAACGGCTGTTTTATCTTGAATTAACAGAAAGAGATTAGTAGCTGTATTTATTAAGTATTGTGCAACGATCACCATTTAGAATGATGTACAGATGTCAAGGGTTTACACCACTTCGTATTATTCACAACCATTTTAATAAATGAGCTGCCAATTTTTTTTTCTCTTTAATTTTCAAGACAAACAGCCGTTTTTTTTATTCTGATTTGTACACAAAACAAATCACAACCCTTTACCAAATGAGCTACAATCTTTTTTTCTCTAATTTTCAAGACAAACAGCCGTTTTTATTCTGGCCCTTTCTTCCCTACAAAACCGGCAAATGGTTTTGAATACGGGATGGTGTACCCTTTGTCATCTGTACATAGTTTCCAGATGGTCTCTGTTGCGGCACAACCTTAACAAATTGGTGGCTTATTTTTTTCTGTCTAATTTGGCAAATGACAGTTTTTGATTCTTGGCCCCTTTCTGTCCTCACGGACCGGCAAAATGGTTTTGAATTACGGGGTGGTGTACAATTTGTCATCTGAACATCGTTTCCAGATGGTCTCGTTGCGGCACAACCCTTAATAAATGAGCTACAAATTTTTTCCTGTTAATTTTCAAGAGAAACAGCGGTTTTTGGTACTTGGCCCTTTTCCTACGGACCGGCAAATGGTTTTGAATACGGGGTGGTGTACCCTTGTCATCTGTACATCGTTTCCAGGTGGTCTCGTTGCGGCACAACCCTTAATAAATGAGCTACAATTTTTTTTCTGTTAATTTTCAAGAAAAACAGCGGTTTTTTGAACTTGGCCCTTTTCCTACGGACCGGCAAATGGTTTTGAATATGGGGTGGTGTACCCTTGTCATCTGTACATCGTTTCCAGGTGGACTCGTTGCGGCACAACCCTTAATAAATGAGCTACAATTTTTTTTCTGTTAATTTTCAAGAAAAACAGCGGTTTTTTGAACTTGGCCCTTTTCCTACGGACCGGCAAATGGTTTTGAATACGGGGTAGTGTACCCTTGTCATCTGTACATCGTTTCCAGGTGGTCTCGTTGCGGCACAACCCTTAATAAATGAGCTACAATTTTTTTTCTGTTAATTTTCAAGAAAAACAGCGGTTTTTTGAACTTGGCCCTTTTCCTACGGACCGGCAAATGGTTTTGAATATGGGGTGGTGTACCCTTGTCATCTGTACATCGTTTCCAGGTGGACTCGTTGCGGCACAACCCTTAATAAATGAGCTACAATTTTTTTTCTGTTAATTTTCAAGAAAAACAGCGGTTTTTTGAACTTGGCCCTTTTCCTACGGACCGGCAAATGGTTTTGAATACGGGGTAGTGTACCCTTGTCATCTGTACATCGTTTCCAGGTGGTCTCGTTGCGGCACAACCCTTAATAAATGAGCTACAATTTTTTTTCTGTTAATTTTCAAGAAAAACAGCGGTTTTTTGAACTTGGCCCTTTTCCTACGGACCGGCAAATGGTTTTGAATATGGGGTGGTGTACCCTTGTCATCTGTACATCGTTTCCAGGTGGACTCGTTGCGGCACAACCCTTAATAAATGAGCTACAATTTTTTTTCTGTTAATTTTCAAGAAAAACAGCGGTTTTTTGAACTTGGCCCTTTTCCTACGGACCGGCAAATGGTTTTGAATACGGGGTGGTGTACCCTTGTCATCTGTACATCGTTTCCAGGTGGTCTCGTTGCGGCACAACCCTTAATAAATGGCTACAATTTTTTTTTCGCAGGCAAATTTTCAGAGAAGCATCGGTTTTTTGAACTTGGCCTTTCCTACGGTTGCGGCAAATAATTTTTGAATACGGGGTGGTGTACCCTTGACCATCTGTACATCGTTTCGAATTGGTCTCGATGGCACAACCCTTAATAATGAGCACACATTTTTTCTGTCTAATTTTAGGTAAAATTACAGTTTTTTTGATTCTGGCCCTTTCCACGGACCGGCAAATGGTTTTGAATACGGGGTGGTGTACTACTTGTCACCTGTACATCGTTTCAAGGTGAATGCGTTGCGGCACAACCCTTAATAAATGAGCTACAATTTTTCTATTAATTTTCAAGAGAAACAGCAGTTTTTGAACTTGGCCCTTTCACACGGACCGGCAAATGATTTTTTTGAATACGGGTGAATTGTACCACGCCCATCATCACCATGCATCGTTTTCAGGTAATCTCGTTGTGGCACAACCCTTAATAAATGAGCTACAATTTTTTTTCTATTAATTTTCAAGAGAAACAGCGGTTTTTTGAACTTGGCCCCTTTCCTACGGACCGGCAAATGATTTTTGAATACGGGGTGGTGTGCCCGCTTGTCATCTCATACATCGTTTCCAAGGTGGTCTCGTTGCGGCACAACCCTTAATAAATGAGCTACAATTTTTTTTCTATTAATTTTCAAGAGAAACAGCGGTTTTTTGAACTTGGCCCTTTTCCTACGGACCGGCAAATGATTTTGAATACGGGGTGGTGTACCCTTGTCATCTGTACATCGTTTCCAGGTGGTCTCGTTGTGGCACAACCCTTAATAAATGAGCTACAATTTTTTTTCTATTAATTTTCAAGAGAAACAGCGGTTTTTTGAACTTGGCCCTTTTCCTACGGACCGGCAAATGATTTTGAATACGGGGTGGTGTACCCTTGTCATCTGTACATCGTTTCCAGGTGGTCTCGTTGCGGCACAACCCTTAATAAATGAGCTACATTTTTTTTCTGTTAATTTTCCAGAGAAACATCGGTTTTTTGAACTTGGCCCTTTTCCTACGGACCGGCAAATAATTTTGAATACGGGGTGGTGTACCCTTGTCATCTGTACATCGTTTCCAGGTGGTCTCGATGCGGCACAACCCTTAATAAATGAGCTACACATTTTTTTCTGTCTAATTTTAGGTAAAATTACAGTTTTTTGATTCTGGCCCTTTCCCTACGGACCGGCAAATGGTTTTGAATACGGGGTAGTGTACCCTTGTTATCTGTACATCGTTTCCAGGTGATCTCGTTGCGGCACAACCCTTAATAAATGAGCTACAAATTTTTTTCTGTCTAATTTTAGGTAAAATGACAGTTTTTTGATTCTGGCCCTTTCCCTACGGACCGGCAAATGGTTTTGAATACGGGGTAGTGTACCCTTGTCATCTGTACATCGTTTCCAGGTGGTCTCGTTGCGGCACAACCCTTAGTAAATGAGCTACAAATTTTTTTCTGTCTAATTTTAGGTAAAATTACAGTTTTTTGATTCTGGCCCTTTCCCTACGGACCGGCAAATGGTTTTGAATACGGGGTGGTGTACCCTTGTCATCTGTACATCGTTTCCAGGTGGTCTCGTTGCGGCACAACCCTTAATAAATGAGCTACAATTTTTTTTCTATTAATTTTCAAGAGAAACAGCGGTTTTTTGAACTTGGCCCTTTTCCTACGGACCGGCAAATGATTTTGAATACGGGGTGGTGTACCCTTGTCATCTGTACATCGTTTCAGGTGGTCTCGTTGTGGCACAACCCTTAATAAATGAGCTACAATTTTTTTTCTATTAATTTTCAAGAGAAACAGCGGTTTTTTGAACTTGGCCCTTTTCCTACGGACTGGCAAATGATTTTTGAATACGGGGGGGTGGTGTACCCACTTGTCATCTGTACATCGTTTCCAGTGTGGTCTCGTTGGCACAACCCTCTTAATAAATGAGCTTACATTTTTTTCTGTTAATTTTCCAGAGAAACATCGGTTTTTGAACTTGGCCCTCTTCTCCACTACGGACTGGCAAATAATTTTGAATACGGGGTGGGGCCTGTACCCGCCTTTGTCATCTGTACATCGTTTCCAGGTGGTCTCGATGCGGCACAACCCCCTTAATAAATGAGCTACACATTTTTTCTGTCTAATTTAGTAAAATTACAGTTTTTTTGATTCTGGCCCTTCCCTACGGACCGGCAAATGGTTTTGAATACGTGGTGGTAACCCCTTGTCATCTGTACATCGTTTCCAGGTG
Source organism: Sitophilus oryzae (assembly GCF_002938485.1). Taxonomy (NCBI): domain Eukaryota; kingdom Metazoa; phylum Arthropoda; class Insecta; order Coleoptera; family Curculionidae; genus Sitophilus; species Sitophilus oryzae. The sequence goes on along the minus strand of NW_022145811.1, from coordinate 252,818 downwards.
GTCTCGTTGCGGCACAACCCTTAATAAATGAGCTACAATTTTTTTCTATTAATTTTCAAAGAGAAACAGCGGGTTTTTTGAACTTGGCCCTTTTCCTACAAGGACCGGCAAATGATTTTGAATACGGGGTGGTGTACCCTTGTCATCTGTACATCGTTTCCAGGTGGTCTCGATGCGGCACAACCCTTAATAAATGAGCTACACATTTTTTTCTGTCTAATTTTATGTAAAATGACAGTTTTTTTTATTCTGGCCCTTTCCCTACGGACTGGCAAATGGTTTTGAGTATGGGAGAGTATACCTAGTTGCCTATATATCATTTCCACTGGTGTGGTGGCGGCAACAACCTCTAATAAATGAGCTTCAATTTTTTTTTTTCTGTTAATTTTTAGAAGAATCAGCGGTTTTTTGTACTTGGTGTGGTGGCGGCACAACATAATAAATGAGCTTCAATTTTTTTTCTGGTAATTTTTTGAAGAATCCAGCGGTTTTTGTACTTGGCCCTTTTTCTACGGACCGGCAAATGATTTTGAATACGGGTGGTGTACCCTTTGTCGTCTGTACATCGTTTCCAGATGGCCTCGTTGTGGCACAACCCTTAACAAATTGGTGGCGATTTTTTTTCTGTCTAATTTTATGTAAATTATCGGTTTTTTGAATCTGGCCCTTTCCCTAAAGACCGGCAAATGGTTTTGAGTATAGGGTAGTGTACCCTAGTCGCCTATACATCTTTTCCAAAGGGTCTCGCTGTGTCACAACCTTTAATAAATTAGTATCGAATTTTGCTAAGAACTAGATAGAATTTAAATTTTTAAAGTTAAATCTATATCTCTCATAAATAATTGTTCATTATACAGGGTGTCCCAGAAATGAGTGCAGATATTTTAAGGGGTGGTAGATCTGGCCAAAAGAAACATATTTTCTCTTTACCATTTTTAAAATAGATTGAAAATAACCGAGTTATTTAACTTTGAAAGTTTAAAAAAAAAATTGCGACATTTTGAGAGCCGCCGGGGAATCTCGCGGATCCCCCGGCGCGGGGGAGAGATCTCGCGGATCTCAGCTTGTTCGCCGCCCGCTGTTGCCACATCGACTAGAAAGACTTAAAAAGTACTTGCAAAATCCCACACCATCCAAGAGGTTCTGCAGAGGTGCGTTACTTTTTTTAAGTGGGTGATCGCCAGTAGCCCTACTTTTCACATTACACAAAATAAACTAAAAGAAAAAAAACTTACCAAACAATAAAAAAAGATATCCCTATAGCAGAGAGATACAACTGCAGAGCTTTCTTTTTTTCCATTTTACCACTCTTAAAACTGCACATAACACTACACTTAATAACATCACTTCACTACAATTCTTAACAACACTATGCAAATTTTCAACTGTGGAAATATTGGCTCCCCTATTAATTTTAGAGCTAAATCGTAAATGGTTTTTAAAGATACATTACAAATTTGCACAAGGGGATCCAATATCTCGACAGTTCAAAATTTGCATGGGATATCCTATATTTCCAACGATGATGCACCACCCGGTATACCCTTGCTTCTTGACTGCATGCTATTATAATAATTGTTCAAAATGACGACCTCCATTTCCAATACATGCTCTCCTTCTTCTGAGCATGGAATTTTTAACGTTTTGCAGCAATTCTTCGTTGCTTTTCCCGAATCCCTCAAATGCTGAACCATACTTACAAAGGTTCGAGCATTAGGGATTTATCTATTCGGATACTCTTCGGAATAAAGTCTCCGAGCTTCTACAGCGCTTTCCCCTGCCAGAAAGTACCTATGCTCTTAGCATATCCACCTTCTCCGGATTTCTATACTCCATCGTGATTTGCCTATACCGATACCGATTACCGACACAAAAATATGCACTAACGAACATTTCACAACACTTTAAACACAATCTCCGATCACTTTCTCGAATTTTAAAAGCTCGATAATATTAGAAATTAGATCGATTTCTAATAGTGTACATGCTTTGTGTACATGCGATTAATAATGTCGTTAGTCGTTAATATAATACAGGAATCTGTAATTTTCTCCCCACCGCCCATTTCATTGGAAAAAACGGCGGCAAGTTTTCTGCTTTTGAAATTACGATCGATGGCATTTTATTGTGTAAAAGTGGATGGTAAATGGCATCGATCGTAATTTCTCAGGCAATTTAACGTCTTAGCAGTATACTCATTTTTTTATCAAAAAAGCTTTATAGAAAAAAGAATAACTGAATATGTTAGTAGCTTTATTACTAATTAAACTATTCAAAACATGTTTTGATATTACTAAAAAAAATTAACTAAAAAATATAGCAAATTTTATAGTTTGACGACGTTATAATTAACAATAGGCAAATGGAAAAAATTACCTAACTACATATTAGAGACATAATTCCATACCTAGAAATACCGTATGGTCGGAAAAAACGGCGTCCAGAATGGCTTGAAAATAACGGTCGGTGAAATTCTCCATAAAATTTTACACATAGATTGACAGCGATCTTTATTTCATAGCCATCGCTGACGCCGTTTTTTTTTTCACGACCATATTGTATTTCCCATTAATCGCATGGTGGCAATACTAATTTATATTTAAAGAGATATATCTAAATGTGTATATACTAGGTATTTTATGAGCAATCATATTTAAGCTATTATGACTCATATCATATTCTAATTACTTGAAACTTGAAACATAATATTTGCTCCTATTATATTCATGTAACTAAATTTTCTAATATTAATAACTCTCTGATAATAAAAAACAAGAGTGTGTTTTGAAAAAGTAAAGCATAATTACTGTGTATTGACTTTATTGTGAAAAGCAACCTATTTGAAACACATTTACGTAACACAGAATAGTTTAAAAAAGAACTTACACACATGTTTTTTTAGTCTATTTTCTTTATTATATTTGAAAACTACAGTCCCCCTTCCAATACATAAAAACATTTATATTCAAATATACTCTAGATAGAGCTCCAATTTTTATATGAAATGAGAATTTGTTCACACATAAACTACCGTATGATCGAGAAAAAACGGCGTCAACGATGGCTATGAAATGAAGGTCGCTGTCATTTTATATGTAAATTTATATAGGAAATGTCATTGATCGTCATTTCCCAGCCAACTGGACGCCGTTTTTTTTTCGATCATATGGTACATTTTATGTATTTTATTCTTTAATTTTAATTACTACAAATGGTCTTGATATTTTTCTTTTGAATACATATATTCTTGTTACTCTCTTTCATCTTTGTCTCTAATATACAGATGCATTGCAATTTGTTGTTAGTATATTTATGTAATCATTTCATAAATCCTAAAAATAAAAATGGTTATAACATGCTTTCCAGATATCCATATCCACAATATTCTGTGTGTAAATATGTTCAATTTTTAATAACCCATTCACTAAATGAGATTGTGAGACAACATACAGGTAGCTGTTTAAATAATTTTCAATCTTTGTATGTAATAATAGATTTCACATATTATATGCATTACACAATATGCATTACCTGCAATAATAAAAGATATTTTCTTTAAAGTGTATAATTCTATCTAACACACTTCTAATAAAGTATACTCTGACTCTTTGAACATTTGTTACAGCTTCTAATAATTAGGTATATCGATAACTTCCTAAGAAATTTTGTTAGCACTTTTAGTTAGTTTACCATTTTTCTCAATATATTCTGCAGAATATAATATGACTCGATACATTCACCTAGAATAAAATCAATAATATCATTTATGAATAGAAAACTACATGTATAACTTTTTCATTAATATTTGCAATTTCAGACCAGAACTTGTCTGAAGAGAACTTTCTTGGTTTGTTTAAAAATATCTTACCGTATAACATAAATTTACATCTGAATTAATCTAATCAGATCAAATTTTCTTCATAGTATAGAAAACATCGAAACTATTTGACTGGTAATCGAGCTATCAATAAGCTGACACTAAAATTTAATGAATAATTAAATGGGATAATTATTTTCATGTAAAACAAAACTTTATACTTAATAAGACCACAGGGAGTACATTATTACAACAGTGTTACTGAGATTTTTGATTTAATGTATTGCTTGGTATTTGTAGATCTGTTATTGTATTGTGATTACAATTGCCTTCTTCTCCATTGATGCTCCTAATTTAAGATTACTGATTTTCTAATACATAATTAAAGTGAAATTATTTTTCCTACCATTACATAATTAATTTCTTCCTACCATTAGGTAGATACCTGAAAGGTTAATAAATTAAAAACGAATTTATTAAGACATTTAAACTGTTTACCTCATTTCTCACATATTTTTGACACCAAACATTATAAATAAATCAAAAAATATTCGTATACCAACTGAATTATATGATATTTCATTTTGAATAATAAAAGTACTTTTTTACAGGTTTATTTGGCATTGTTTGCATTGTTTTTTGTTGTTTTCTGTTTTGTTTTTGTGCGAGTTTAATAACCCACGATTAACCTTAAACATAACCTTAAACTACACACCATACTAGGGATGTACGATTCGAATCGATTATTATCAAATCGACGTGATTTTTATCAAACGATTTTTTGGTATAATCGATCTTTTTTTTTAAATCGAAGACCGATTTTATTTATACAGTTTTACAGGTTTATTTATTTGTTAGAATTTAGAATAAGAAAAAACACTTTAGTTTTGCTGGAATATTTGTTTGCAGTGCATCCCTAGTAAAAGGCCATCTAGCAATGAACTGAAAAATTAAGTGTAAGTGCTCGCTGCCGCATGCGCCGATGTTTGTTTATCACTTTGATATCAGGTGTCAGATTTTTGTCGGGGCTTCCCATATTTTTATATTTTAGATAACGTAGAATACTCTTTGATTTTACCTTAATTCTTTCTTGGGTATACCCTTTCTTGTATTTTTAATTTATTTTTGGGATATCCCTACTCCATACATTAAACATTTAGAAAATTGATTTATCTATCTTTAGACAACCACCAAAACGTTGACCCATAATAGTAATACATCAGTCCAGTAGAGGACGCTAAGTCAAAAAATTCCGAAATAAAAATTTGTAATTTGTAATTCCTTTAGTGTTTTCGAAATCGTTGTCGGGGTTGCGTCGGTTTTGAAGAAATGTCGAAGAAAACCCCGGACTGTCTACCATCAGCCGCCGGATATAAGTATTAGTAGTAGTTATTAAAGCAAGTTTTTTAACATTTTTTATTGTATTTATGAGTTTAGTGTTTGATTATTATCATGTGAAAAATTTTAAATAATATTTTAAAAGTGATAGGCATGTGATAGGTTTGTGATGTTCAGTTTAATAGATATTTGGTGTGTATGTGTTTGCGTATATGTGTGCTGGATAAAAAACACTTTCATCAAAAGGGTAAGCTCTAACTAAACATTAAAGGTTATAATTGTTTATTGAAACAATTGAAAATATTTCCTCATATGGCGAAAAAAGAAGCTATGATAATTATTGTTAAGATTTATTTTTTCAGTTTACTCCACTGTAAAAAGTATTTAAATTATTGCGCGTTTCTCTAGAATTAGTAGAGCAACCTACACTAATATGAATAAAATAAATTTTCGTATTTTTTTCTGTAGCAACTTAAAATAATTGAATTTATAGATAAACATGCAGAATGTGGGTATGGTAGGAGGTGGCAACGTTGCATTCTCTCCGACACTCGCTATGCCCGGTAAACGAATTTCCCGGGGAGTGAACAGTGGCACTCAAAAGTTTTTCAACATTTTCCGGAAAATGTCAAGAAAAATATAAAATTTTCAACATTTTTTTTTCGCAAAAAAAACCTCATAGGCGTGTTTCTGGGGTTGAACTATACTACCAGTTAAAATATCTGCACTCATTTCTGGGACACCCTGTATATAAATATAAACTCGACCATTTCTATTAACTTAATATATAATTCTTCTAAATCTTTAATAATATTTGTAACAACAAAAAAGTGTGGCTGTAGATATATTTTAATTGAGGCGTTTCGACACAGAACCGTGGATGTGGGTGAAATCGGACGAAAAGCGGCGTTGCCATATGTTTACTATAGTTGGGATTTATCTGAAACCGTAGATGGAAAACCGTGGCTATCTTCACGCCGGTTCTGCAACTTTGAAACGCGATTATTCGGAAACCTCTGGATAAAAAGCAATAAAGTAGGATACCACTGAAAAGAGAATTAAACGCCCTTTAAAACTATGTGCCACTTGGCCCCCATTCCCATTTAAGATTATAAAAGTGAAATCTACCCCTCCTAGGGGTTGAAAGAAAAAGGCTAAAAATATTCATTTAAAGCGTCCCCCTTAAAAATAAAATTGAGGCGTTTTTCCAATTTTTCATATTTTTAACTGCAAGAAAGATATTAAGGGTGGGAAGTTTTAAAATTGACACACTGTATAACATTTTTCTCAATAGTTTAGAACAATATAACAAAAAAATATTTTTTGAAAACAAATTGGATAAGAGAATGGCCGCTAATGGTGTTTTTAACTATTCGTCTATGAAGTTAGGCTTTCCATAATTTTAAAACCTAAAGTCCGCTTTCTTTGTATGAGGTTAAGATTTCTTTAAATTAATAACCTCAGAGGTCAAGATTTCTTGCTTAAGGTATTTTTCCTTCGAGGTGCAAGTTAAAAAGTGGGCTATATTGGGTCGAAGTTCATTTCTTTGTAATTCTCGCACTTAATTCCCTACAAGAAATTTATTAAGTTAAATATAAGCAAAATTCAACCAAATAGTGGTTAATTTTCCGTGGTTAATGGTTTTTCTCCTTCCTATGCTAGTTGGGTTGTTTTGTAGATCAAATTAATATTACTAAACTTTCAACATCTATGAACAATTAATCAGAGATATTTAGACTTTAACTGTTTTATGTCAATAGCAATAAATCTAAACTAATAATCTAAATTTTATTTACTTAAAGAATGCATAATTTATTATGTTATGATATAGAAGTATTTGAAAATTTATCAAATATAGTGGATAATAGTGATTTTTTGTTTTTAAACTAAAATGGATAATCTTTAAAATTGGAAAATATTAATAACAGCATAAAATAGTCATCAAAATCATACAGGGTAAAAACAGAGCTTAAAAATGATTTACTGATGTTTACCAAAAACTATTGTATTATTTGTTGCTGTTATTTTATCATTATTAGGGGAACATTTTTATTGGCTTCTAGGAAGATTATGGGCGATTTCGTGGCACAAAACCTGTCCGAGATGTAGGTGGCGTTTCCGTTAGCCTGTCCGAGATTTAGTTTAGCTGGTTTAGCTCTGCACCGCTGCGGGATGATCGTTTACAGCACAGGGAATAAAGAATACTTACTGCACCATACCAAACCATAGTTCTGCTTTCAGTCGATAGAGTGAGTGGTTGTCGGAGACAGTGTTGCCAGAACTACCGATTAATTCGTAGATTTACTGATTTTTGGGTACAGTACGTTAATAATACGGACTTTTTATCATTAAACAATTTAATATGTATGTTTATATGATTAACATATATATCTATATGATTAAACAAAGAACAGCATCGGAGTTGGCTTGGAAATGAAGATCGCTGTCAGTTCGTATGTAAAATATAATGGTAAATATATAATAATCATAATTTCCAAGCCAACTAAACAACTTTTTTCGATAATACGACATATACACTACCTATAAAATAATTTTTATTTTTGTTGTTTATTCTGTTAGACACGAATAAATTTTAAAAGCATAAACGCGGATTTTTCATCCAAAAATATTTTCGTCAAACCTATTACAGATATTACACATTTTAATAACGGCAACACTATCGCTTTCGTTCCATACCGTCTTCGATATGTCTTCCCTGGCCGAATTGAAGAAAATAAGTGTTTTATGCGTTGACCGCAGAACCATTTGTGTCTCCACCATACAGCAATTGAGACGAATTCGTCCATTAGGTTGCTTATCTTCCCAATTTTTTCAATCAACGGTTATATTTAATCTTGTTAAGTTTACTAAATCAATAATCCTAAAATAATGCTAGATTTGAAAGTGAACATAAAATTTTGTACAATTTGGTGGTACGATCATTCTTCATTTAATATAGTTTAACTGATAATTTTTAAAGATATAATAATATAAGTATTATTAGATATATTTCCTAATCTATTTTCTTATATCTTTCAAATCTATTGTCACAATTTATTCATATAAATTCTACCCGAAAAATCAAATAAAAATGTAAGACCTATTGAACTGGATTCCAAATTGAACAGTACCTATTTTATTAAGACGTGACTCAGCGTAACCTATATAAACCCATAAATGTAGCATTGAAATAGCGTCAACAGATGGTCTAGGTTCATTCGTGGCACGTGAAAATGGATTTATAGTAGTGTCACCCAGTGTCGCTAGAGTAATTGATTAAATTTAAAATAGTATTTTTCGGATTTAAAATGAAACGTAGTTTGTTGTATTAGAGTAATTTTCAGTAATATGGAGTACTATTTTTAATTTCAAATATAAATTAATAATAAAATATTTTCTACTATGAAATTTTAGAAATAAATAGCTAGTAGTTTTCTGCAAGAATTAGATAATATCACAGATTGTGAGTTACAAAAGACCTAGCAGAATACCTACATAATAATTCGATAAATTGATATACCAATACAAAAACAAAGAGAAAGCTTTGGGCTCGATATATCCTAAGGCGTATATAAAGCCCTTGTCAATATATACAGAGGAAGAAAAATAAAAGTAGTGATACATAAAACAACCCCAAAATTTCCAATTAGTAAAGGAATGAGTGATGGGCAAAACTATTATTTTTAGATAACAGTGAAACTGTTATAGTTATTTATAAAAAACAGCTTAAAATAACAGCTTAAAAATAACAGGTTTCTTTATTTTACTGCTAAATATCTGAAAGATTATGAGGCGGTCACCGCCAGGCGTATTAACGCAGTTGCAAGTTGCAACAATGACGTGCTCGGTGGTAGTATTTCAAGGGTGTCAAAACATTTCTAAATATCGATTGTTATCTAAAATACCTCTCTAAAAACGGTGGTTGTTTACAAATAAGCGCTGTTTACAAATTGCGATATAAAAAAGCCAAAATTCCGCCACTCGTCTATACCTATACATTCCGATCTACCTACGCCCTGCCCCTCGATCCGCGTAGATCTTGAATTGCGTAGCAGTGTACAGGGTGCATCTCACTCGACAGGCGAGAAGCTCTTAGTTATGATTTTACCATTTGCGGTCAAAAAATAGCAATATAAGAAAATGTGTAGTATATTCTTCATAAGTAAACCAACTACACACTAGAGTTCGAATTAATTTTACACTTAAACTAGCGTGTACCCGCGACTTCGTTCGCGTCGAATTAATAATTTGTAATGAGTGATGATAAAGCAAAGCAAGACTTTCCATTAACATACAAACTGGATAAAATTTTCTCACATTTGTCAAAAATAAGCTTTTAAACGTCCCGAGCAGTTTAAGCAGAATCGTGGTTAATCAGTTACTCAACTTTTTGGAATACCCTGTATGATTTTTTTAAAAATTTCAAAATATGTAAAAAAACAAAATAAATCATGCGTGTCCAAGCGTTTTCCCGAAAGACCAACCGTTTTTAAATAATAAATATTGGAATATTTGAGGGGCGTTTCAAGCTTTTGGGAATTTGAGATTCGAGAAACCCCTCCTTGTGGAACCTCTACACCCCACAGTCAATCCGTTTGCCAAAAATTAGCTTTAAAGGTCAATCAGTTTAAGCAAAATCGTGATTACTCAATGGTCGTATTTTATGAAACACCCTGTATATATTTTTAAAAATGTTAAAAATATGTAAAAACAACAAAATAAAATATACGCGTTTAAGAGTTTTTCCGAAAAACTTACCGGTTTTAAATAAAAAATATTCTGATATTTGAGGGTGGTTTCACCCCCTTAGAAAAGGTCCCTTCTTATCGAACCTCTACACCCTAAAGTCAATCCGTTTTCCAAAAATCAGCTTTTTACGTCAAGGGCTTTAAGCAGGATCGTGATTAATCAATGGCCAGATTTTTCAAAACACCCTGTATACATTTTAAAAAATCTTAAATATTATTCTGAAAATTTTTCAGAATAAATAAATACCTAAATATTGACTAACTAATAACGTACTGAAACATACAGCGCCATAATATCTCGACCTCCGCCCGTTATGCTCGTAACAGGTTGAAAAACAATGTATTTAAAACAACTGATGCGTTATTCTCCAACCTGTTTCGAACCTCCATCGACAATCGACCGATGCAGCAGCGTTACTTTCCCACTCCGATTATCTCGACCACCGCTCTGTTATGCTCGTAACAGGTTAAAAAACAACATATCTAAAATGACTGCTTATTTTCTATACGTTATTCTCCAACCCGTTGCGAGTCGGTAAATCCAACGATCTGTCGACGTAGAAAATAACAACGTACCATTTTTATTAATTCCCCAACGTCGTTCCCACGTTGGTTTGCATGACGTACATATACTTGAACTAGCCCGTCGTCCACCTGTTGTCCGAATAGTATACGTCTCACTGATAATCCCTAAAGTAACGTCCAATTATATTTTGTTGTATTTTATGTTCATATTTATAACCTAATTTACCGTATCTCTATTTACGTCCGTAAATTCAACCCATTAAGTAGCATTTGCGGCCTAATGAACGTCATGAACATAGCCTAATAAAAAGTTTTTGTAAACAGAGTTAATTTTTTAGATGTTATAATTATTTTTTTTATTATGCCTAAGAAACACTAAAAAGGCATTTAGACATTCATCTATATCTTACAGAAAGAGGTAGAGGCTTTTGCAAAATAATAATAGTAGTAGTGATGTCTTGCCTCCACAAACGAATGCAGAGGAGACTGCCCATCAGCCAGAACAGGTAGGTATACAATACTTATGTTTGTGGTATTAAGAATGTACTTTCCTCTTTCAAGTAGTGGTAAAAACTTAATGGGTAATAATCTGGAAGAGATGCTGCATTACTGGTGCATCTTAATTTCTTTTTAGCTTAGGAAACCAGCAGACCCCATCCTCTCCCACATGTGAGTGCACTGGTTCCAATTCTTTTAGATTTTGTATATATACTATCTTAAAGAGTGGCTGCCATTTTTTTTAAGGAAAACGAGGAGAAAGAAAGAAAACTATAATATAATTGCACAAATTCACAAATCACTGATACGCAAAGTGAGGTTACGCCTACGAAACCGTTGAACCGTCAACCCACGTTAACCCCCCCAAACCAAACATTTTTTGACAACAAAAAATTGACCTATCATAGACCAATAACAGACAACGTCGGGAATCGTTTACCAGGAATATGAAAAATTCTATGCTCTGTGGCCGACGACGGATGCTCCTACGTATACCGGCCGATCGCAAATTTTACGTGGCGTACGTTGAAATTATATACGTCATAATATGACTGCCGGTCGTCCCGTTTGATGACTTCGGTGGTGTGAGACGACTAATGTTGGAGACCCGGTCGGAGTTGATATATTGGTAGTTCATATTAAGTCGAACACAGAAATCCGCCATTCTTAACAAGTATCCGATTGTAAGCCATTTTAAAATCGTTTTTTGTTTTTAAAATTTATATTCACATTCCGATTTCTAGTAGAATAATAATATTGATAAGGTTGGTTGGAACCACAGTACAGTTTCATGATTAAACCAGCTAGAAAATAAAAAAATATATTTTGCGAGTTACTTTTTATAGATATTTTTATTTCATAAATCTACCTAATTTTGAAGTCGTTGTTTTCCGGAGTATTTTAATCAGCTATATCAAAAAAGTGACTTCCGTTGACAAAACTGACGTCTGGATTAATGATTCACAATTATTATAATTATGAATTTAGGTAGGCACTTATAGTTATATTCGAGGAGGGATTATGAATGCATTATGTATTCTTGGTAGTGAATTTGAAACCAAACGTAACGTAAGTGCTTAGCGACGAATTTTAAGTGACTGAAATCCAACGTAATATGACGTTGGTAATAGGTAGAATTACATTCCCTAACAGGTGAGATACCGACGTCGAGGCGACCCGAATCTGTATTCCCCATTTAGGTGCAAATAAGGGTCGTCAGGCAGTCGAACCGACGTTGGTACCCGACGTCGGATTTATTAAACGCGACGTATACCCGACAGTATAACGTCCAAGTAATGCTACTTGGGAACCTGAGATTTTGAGACCATGACATTAGTCAATTATCAGGGATAACTTGAGACCGAATAGTCAACAATAGATAACGGATCCAATTAAAAAGTGATTATCTAAATATGTGAAGAAGACTACATCATAATTGAAATGGTTGAAGCTATAATAAATGCTTAAATAAATGATGATGAAATGTGGAAAAACGAAAATAAATCGAACAACAATAGTACAGATCTATATATAAAAAATCGACAATATATAAAAAAATAATTACTATACCTATATATAAAAAGTTTATCTTGGGCAGTAATAATTCAAAACCTCCTATTTCCTTTTGTCTTTTATTGAAGCTCTATATTTTCCTGTTTGCAAGTTTTAATGTTTATATTAAACTAGCGACTAACGAATAAGACGAAGTTTTCCTTTGAGGCTCATTCGTATTCCGGTTTTAGTAAAGACAAAAGTAATTTGATAAATTCGTTTTCAGTTCGGCGAGAGGCATAAAATTACGAAATAAATGCGATATAAAAGAATAACGTTCTTTAACGTGGTAAGTTGTTTGAATTTTATTAAAATATTTGTTCTAAAAGAAATTGTTTGTTTGATATATTAATTTAGTTAAGTTAAAATCGGAATAATTATATTTTATTCCGGATTTTCTGAGGCCCGGATTTTCTGAGGCAAAAAAAATAAAAGATAATTTTTAAGTTTAGGATAGTAAGCTTTAGTATACTGTGCTTTTATTTTATTTTAACTGGAAGCTACGGTTTAGAGCACAATGCTAATTACTATCTGTTAATATTTATTTTACTGAATGGATGATAATGGTTATGGCAGAGAAATATTTTAAAATCTAATCCGTATTTAGAAATATCTCATTTGTTTCGAGGTTTACAAACAAATATTAAATATAAAAGTTATATAGGGAAGGTTAAGATACACATTTTAAATCTATTATAGAATATACAGGTCATATATGTTACGCGCAATAGTCTAATTCGGGCAATGCCCGAAAAAAATACGCAAATCTAGTTTTGAGCAAGGAATATTTCCCAAACCCGAAGAACCAACTAACCAATAAATTAACACCCTCCAAATAACCACGCTAATCAACTCGCCAAATAACTAAACCAATCCAACCAAAAAGAGCAAAAAAAAAAATAATCGAATAAAATTAATTTTTCGGGTTTGGGAAATATTCCTTCCTCAAAACTAGATATGCGTATTTTCTCCGGGCATTGCCCGAATTCGACTATTGAGCGTAACATATATAATATCTAAAATTAATAGTTTTTGTAATATTTAAATTTGTTTAAACAAATGTTAGATTGCAGTGTGGTAAAAAATTGTCAGTGATGCCATTATTTCTGAAGTTGGACAACTAAAATTTGGCAGGGGAATTTTATAGAGATATGGAAAAGGACGTATGTAAAGATATTTTAATTAGATGCTACAGGGTGTTTAAAATATATTTATGAATTTCAACTACTTGAAATTAAGAAATTTCCAATTTTTTAAACTGTACACCCTATATATTATACTATGTTATATACCTATTTTTAATGGTTTGGGATTTATTCCAGTTATTTTCTATTTACCCATACTTTTAATTACAATTACGTTATAACATTATAGTTACTTCATAGTAAAATAATAATTATCAAAAGTTCATATCTGTAAAGCAAGTTAACTTGAATTTTATGGTAGAACTAATAAGTTTTTAATGAATAAATATATATATATATATATATATATATATATATATATATATATATATATATATATATATATATATATATGCTACTACTCTCTATAAGTGCTCTTATATATATATATATATATATAAAACTTACAAAAAACACTCTGTAGAGGGAAGAACAAACAACATCAATAATTGAGACTCAATTGAATGACAAAGTAAAAGACAATATGCGGCTTGGACAATCCAAGAAAAGGCCATGCACCAAACTAGCAGTGCAATCCACGCAAATTGTTTATTATTGAAATAAAACATTTAATCAAAGTTAAAACCACCGTTGGTTCTGAAGGGACTAAGGGTGGGTGAAAAGAAAGAACAAGTGCACACGGGCACCTGTTATGGTGATATGCACTGGAAAGTGTTAGTTTAATATATTATATACCTAAAATTAAAAGTTTTTGTAATGTTTAAACTTGTTTAAGCATATTCTTATTATTAATTGCAGTGTGGTAAAAAATTGTTAGTGGTGTCATTGTTTCTGAAATTTGTGTACTAAAATTTGGTAGGAGAGTTTTATAAGTTTTTTTATAAATGCTAGAGGGTGTTCAAAATATATTTATGAATTTCAACTAATTAAAATTAAAAAAATCTCAAATTTTTTTAAAGGTACACCCTATATATTATTATTTTTCTCATATATATCTTACAAAACTCTTCAACTTTCATTAAGTCATATACATATTATTAATAGTTTATACTTTTTTAATAGATTACGAGTTTTTGATAGTTTATGATTTACTCAATTTTTTATATTTTTACTCATATTTTAATATCAACAATTACGCCTAATAACTAACCTAATCAAACCAAACATCACAGCAGCTGCCGACAAAACAAAAAATATATTCATTAATATTTATTACTTATCTTTAACAAGTAGTTTAGTAATTAGTTAAAATTAATTAAATTTACTAAAAAAAAACTAAAATCGCATCGCATCAATTTCTTGGTGTATTTCTATCATAGGAAAGATGACACTTGGATTTTCCGTCGGGGTAAATAACCACAGGTTGAGGTAGTACTAGATTACCTAATTGGTAATAACTATTGATATAGAATTTTTTTTTGACATACTACAGTAAAGTTTTTTTTTCTTGTAGTAATTCTGGTTTATAATTCATTTCGTAAAGCCAATATAACTATTGCCGCGAAACCATCTCATTACACGCCGAAAATAATATAATATAATATGAAATTGTGTCCTAGATGATCTACATCTATTCTTATAGTACTTAACAAAGTACTATAATATAGTAAACAAAATATGTTTTTATATTTTTTTAGCTTGTTCGTGTATATCAGTCACATTCACTAATTAATTTTCAGGTAGCTCTTTATTCATTAAAACTATTATCTCTACCATAAAATTCAAGTTAACTTGCTTTACAGATATGAACTTTTGATAATTATTATTTTTGTCATAGCAACTAAATGTTATAACGTAATTGTAATTAAAAGTATGGGTAAAATAGGAAAATAACTGGAATAAATCCCAAACCATTAAAAATAGGTATAAAAAAAAAAAAAAAAAAAAAAAAAAAAAAAAAAAAAATTGGAAATTTCTTAATTTCCGTGGTTGAAATTCATAAATATATTTTAAACACCCTGTAGCATCTAATTAAAATATCTTTACATACGTCCTTTTCCATATCTCTATAAAATTTCCCCTGCCAAATAATGGCATCACTGAAAAATTTTTACCACACTGCAATCTAACATTTGTTTAAACAAATTTAAATATTACAAAAACTATTAATTTTAGATATTATATATGTTACGCTCAATAGTCGAATTCGGGCAATGCCCGGAGAAAATACGCATATCTAGTTTTGAGGGGAGGAATATTCTAAACCAGAAAAATTAATTTTATTCGATTACTTTTTTTGCTCTTTTTGAGTATATATATATATATATATATGTATGTATATAATATATGTATAACTATATATATATGTATATATATATATGTAATAACAACAACTATGTAACTCTCATATGTATATATGTAATATATGTATATATATATATATATATATATATATGTATATAGCAACACTTAATAACTGCTATATATAATATATGAGGCATATAGCATATATATATATATATATATATATATATATATATATATATATATATATGCTATATATATAACACATATATATATATATACCTATATATATATATATTTATAAACTGGATTTGGTTTAAGTATTTACAATACTCATTTCAACTACAGCCTATTGCTGCCTTCTCGTTACCCTACGCCACACATCTCAATTTAAGCGTCATCAGCTTCTGGGTTACGAGCTTCCATTGCTTCCGTAACCGTTCCGTTCCAGAATTTTCTAGGTCTCTCTCTTTCTTCTGCCCTGGGAGCCCATTGAAAAACTCTTTTTGGCGATCTGTTCTCCGGCATACGCAGAACATGTTCAAACCATTTTAAGCTGGATTTTTCGATTCGATCGAGTACTGTCTCCTCCGATGCATTCATGATACGCCTGACCTCGATGTTTGTCTTTTTTTCATCCTAGATATACCTGCACTTCTTCTAAGGTAGTCCATTTCAACGATTTGGATTTTGCGCTTCGCGACTGCACTCAGAGTCCATAGCTCTGAACCATGGTAAAGAACTGACTCCACCAATGTTCTTCCAAGTCTCATTTTAGTTGTTGCAGATAAGTTTCGGTCCCACAAGAGGCTGTTAAGACATCCAATAACTTGTTTGTTCTTCTGAATTCGGGTTTGTATTTCTTCTTTGCCCAAACCCTCGTTGTTAATAGTAGCACCCAGGTATTTAAATTTGTCTACTTGTTGAATCTGGACGTTATCGTTAATGAAGACTTCAAAACGAGCATTGGAATTGACAGCTAAGTATTCTGTCTTCTTTAGACTAACCTGAAGTCCCTATTTGTTGTATTCTTGATAAAGCCTCTTAGTCATGAACTCTAGATCGTATGAGTCCTGCGCAATCACGACCTGATCGTCTACAAAGCTCAGGGTAAATAGTTTGTTGTCCCCAATGGGTATTCCCTTACCTTGACATTTCGTCTTCCATTCCCTAAGTGCTACTTCGACGTAAGCGTTGAAGATCAGAGGAGACAAGCTGCATCCTTGTCGCAACCTTTTTGTGGTGTTAATTGGATTAGATAGCCTGTGTCCTATCTTAACGTACGATTCATTTTCTTTATATGAAAACCTCTTTTTATTATATTAAGCAAAGGTCTATCTACTTCTAAGATATTCAAGACTTCCCATATCTTGCTGCGGGAATAGAGTCGTACGCTTTCTCCAAATCAATAAATGCTAGATGGACTTCTTGATCTACTGCTATCTTTTTTCTATCACCTGCTGCAGGACAGAAAGGTTATCTGTGCAAGATTTCCCCGGTGTGAATCCGCTTTGGTCTTCCGAGATTTTGTCACCAATACTGTCCCTGAGTCTACCCTGTAGCACCTTTCCATAAAGTCTGCTGACCGAACTGTTAATGCTTGGGCCTCTATAACAAGCGGGGTCGTTACGATTTCCCCTTTTTAAGATGGACACTATGTGAGCCACTCGCCATTCTCGGGGTAGTTTACTTTGCAGGCAGCACTGGTTAAATAGCTCTGACAGACGCCAGCGCAGTCTTTGGGTTCCACACTTTAACAATTCCGCTACAATATTACCAGGACCTGGTGACCGTCCATTTTTCATTCTTTTGAGACTTTGATGTACTTCTCTTTGTAAGTTTTATACCCCATGTAATTTAAAAATGTTACCAATGTTTACGTAAAAGATTTCTTTAAAAAGAATTTTGCAAATTGATTTAGCTGACAATTGCTTCGCTGTAAACATTATCGACAGATTGTTGTCGTCATTAACTTTTTTACATGTACCCTTTTCTAACTATTTGCAATGTACCTCTTTTTCCTTTTTAAATTTCAGTACATCTTAATGTTTGTACAATTGCTTAGAGAAAATTTTCTGAATTGTGCTCAATGTTTTTCTGGTTGCTGACATTTGGTGACATCTTTTGAATTGTAAATGTAATTGTATATGACCACCTATTTTTTCTCGTTGCACGAGTAAGGGTGTGTATTAAATGTCTTTATAAGTGTGCGTGCCTTGATCACCCCACTTTTCTACATGACCACCCACACTATTAATTTTTACATGAATATAATGACTGACATGCCAGAGCCCTGTTCGGCATCCATAGATCATTTTTACAAACTTGACGTTTGACAATTGACTGTTGACAGGTGGATGTCGCGGTTGTCGCCTGTCAGTTACTTTGCGCCTTCACGCTTTAGATTGAGACGCAATTGAATTTTTAATTTTTAATTGAACATCTCTTAATTATTCCAATGTTCTAAATAAATATCAGGCGGCTTAACCGCCCTATAAGAGCCCTCTTCCCCCTTTTTTTTGTGGTTGACTGGTCAGCGATGCTTCACGGTGGAGTTATCAACACGAGCCATATTTTTTAAAGTGATAGTTTTTTATGAAGGTCTTTTCTGTACCACGTTAAGTAGAGTTTTATTCTTAACTTTTAGAGCAATAATTATCTAACATGTATTTCCATTTTAGTGTATTGAGGAAGGAATAAATAAATTCCAGCTTGACAATTAACAGGGTGCAGTAATTCTTTGTCAAACCTTTCCGACTGCAATCCCACTAGTTCCAAGATTTTCTTTCTCACTAGTCAGTCGAGACTACACTGCTAATACCCTATTATATGTATAAAAATAAAAAAAAAAAATTTTACGCAAAATCTAAAATTGAAATAAAAAATAGAGTGTTCAAAAAAAAACATATGTCATACCCGCCACACTTTTTTGAGGCACTTTGTATGCTATAATAATTTTAAAAATCTTAACCTTCCTATAACTTTTATATTTTTGTAAACCTCAGGAAATAAATGTAAAGATAATGGACTTTACTATATATACTCAGCCTGTATTATACGTATTTTTTTGCATGCACAATAAGTATTGATAACTGTAAAATTTAATGTAGTTAAAGTAAATGTTTCTAAATATCCATTCAAGTAAAAGTAATCATTAACATATTACTTATAAGCTTACTACTAAATAATGACACATTTAATACATATTCTATAATTATACTCCACCAACGCGTTCATAAATGTTTCAGTGGGATTTTAGTACGAGCTAAAGATAAATTCCGGCTGGAAATGCAATATTTCGAAGTCTTATTAACAGAACGTACACAACGACACCCAGGGGCGTTAGCAATAACATTTATTAAACGTAAGTGTAATTTATTTATGTTGACAAACTTTTTATTTTTGTCACTATTTCTAAATTAAATGTGTAAAATAATAAAATGATATATTTTTACAGGAAACGTTTTAGCAATTTCTCAAAGAGCTCTACGTTTGAATTATTTAATAGCTCTATATTACTTGTTTACAATTGTCTATACGTTACATTTTTTAGTATTAAATTTCTTTTTGACTCTATCGTCATGGCTAGTTATGATCTTTAAATTACCCCTTGGATCAATGAAACAGGATTTTTTCGTTGATTGAAGACATAAGAAGATTCGCAACCTTATGGGCGATTTCGTGGCACCAAACATGTCCGAGATGTAGCTGACAATACCGCCGCCGCTAGTCCACTTGTCCGAGAACTAGTTTAGCTTTGCGCCGCTGCGCTGGGCGCTGATAGTCGTTTACAGAGCAGCGGATAAAGAATACTGTCGACCGAGTGGGCGGTTGCCGGAGACAATGTTGCCAGAACTACGGATTAATCCGTTGATTTACGGATTTTATGTGCAGTACACACTGTACACACACTGCTTTTGTTATGATATAATACTGATGAAGGCTATAATGTTAGCCGAAACGTTTGTTTTTTCCAAACCAAATAAAGTTACTTAAACCTAATCAGCGCTTTTTTCCGGAACCTGAATCCCAAGAAAATCGAACTTAGAATATTAAGAAACACGGTTAAAGAACTTCAAATTTTCGAAGATTAATATGTAATATAGATAGACTAATAAAGCACAAGAAGTATACAAAAAAAACTGAACATAAGTCAATTAATTTCATTATTATAATATATTACTCCTAAACCAATCTAAAATAAGTTAATAAAAACCACTATTACTTTGAAAACTAATAAACAAATACACACTTATCAAACTAGAAGAAAATTAGATGTCAGAGCAGCTAAGAGAACGTAAATAAAACTTTCACAAAATCTAATAACAGAAACTACCACAAAATGCAATATGTTATCCATTTAGATATAACACAATTAAATTACAAAAACTTTAAGAAGAAAATCATAAACATGATATTTAAGAAAATTATATAAAAGTAGATGTAGTTATGTGAAAATCGACCAACTTATAAAAAAAACTACGCTTTCGATACAATCTGTCCAGGTAGAGTCTTAAAAGTCTTCAAACTGTTGCATAGGATGAATGATGTAACCGACAACTGCGACTAAGTCTCAAATCAAGTAAGTAAAATTTAAAATTTTATACCGGGTGCGTCTCAAAAGTGGCTCTATAACTTTTTTATTTTTTCAGATAAAAAAAAACGAGATTTGGTATATTAGTATATGACATAAATAAGGATTGATTGACGCATTCAATTGTTTTCGGTCACTTCCTGTTTCACCGGAAATGACTACAACTTTTGATTTTTAAATGGCATCCTCGGTATTTTTTTACTTTATTCGATAGAAAATGACACTCTGAATCGAATTGCATATCATATATGTCAACTTTTGACATATTCGCTCAAAAACAAATTGAATTTTAAATTTCAATCTAGAGTGCCACGACTGTGTTAAAAACACTAATTTTTAATCAAGGAGCCTTGGAAGGATATATTTGATCGTCTAATGTTTTTAGTGTATTGTCCTGGCTGTAAGATGCTCAAATTGGATTTATAATCATTTCTCAATTTTTTCAAATGAGAGAACGAGGGTGGCTCATTATTTATTATTTATTTAGCGTATGGCATATTAAGACACAAAGCACGTATATGACAAAAAGAAAAAAAAATTACAAACAAACATTTAACAAATTAATATAATCTATTGATTTTGGAGTTGCCAGTAGGAAATCTTCTCGTTAGCCATTATAAGCCGTTTCAGGGCATTCCTCCACGATATGTTTGATGGTCTGATTTTTGCCGCACTCGCAGTCGCGCGCTCTAATATTGTTATGTATGCAAAAAAAAGTGGAATAAATACGACACATGTAACAATCTGGAAATTTGTTACATTTATTCATATTTGATGAGCACCCACGAGGTTTCATAAAAGTCGGCGGCCCTGACTCGGCAGACTGCTACTAAAACTGCTACTAACCAACAATTTGTTTTGCGTAGTCTGTGGTCTGTTTTGGTTTAAATGTTTTGTTCGTTATTCATGTTGGGTATTTATTTTTAAATTAATTGTAATCGTTAGTTAGCCAGTAAACTCATAGACTATGTATTTCTTTTGCATAATCAAAATTGTCACTCTAAATTTTACATAAACAAATTGTCACTCTAAATCTCTGTTTTTTAGACAGATGTTACTTGTCTTGTCACTATTCAATTCATTATTCGAATTCTCAGACTTTTGCCCCATTTGTGTAAAGTATAGGAGCATCTGCCATGCTGCGTTCTAATTCTATTTAGCGTGAACAGGTTTTCCTTGGTAAGTTAAAACCTGGTCGTGGGTTGGTGATGCATGGCTGTTTTGTTTCGACGTCCATTCCTGATACCAAGCGTCGGTGATTCTCCATTCGTCTTCAATTACAATTAGTGCGGTTTTGGTGGGTGGTTTTCTAGATCGGCGGCGGTTGTGGTTAGCATCCTAGATCGGTAGTTCTCTGTTGTCCAGTATCATGTTAAACTCTCTGTACAGAGCATTTATGCGGCGCAGACCTGGGGGTGGGATGTGACTCAGTACTGGAAGCCATTCTGTGGGTGTGGATTTAATAACACCAGCAATCATTCTCATTGTATTATGGAGCTGTGCGTCTATTTTGTGGATATGTGGACTATTGAACCATACCGGAGCACAGTATTGGGCAGCTGAGTAGACGCGACCCAGAGCTGACGAGCGCAGAGTAAAAGATGAAACACCCCAAGATGTCCGCACAATTTTTGTATTATATTGTTTCTTGTTTTCAACTTCTCTGCTGTTTTTGATAAATGCTCTTTAAACGAAAGCGTTCTATCGAGTGTAACACCTAGGTACTTTGGGTTTTTATTATGTTTGAGAGTAGTGTTTTCAAACTGGACATTGACTTCTCTATTTGCGAGATTGTTATTCAGGTGAAAGCAGGATACTTCTGTTTTGCTAGAGTTTGGTTGGAGTCTCCACTTCCTGAAATGTTTCCCTAACTTCTCGAGATCAGCCGTTAAAATTTCCTCTGCCTCTTAGAATGAGCCTTCTTATAGTAAGTCCCCAATCGTCGGCATATCCATGTTTTCTTGACCTAGTTTCGGGCATATCTGAGATATACAAGCTGAACAAAAGCGGCGCGAGCACCGCTCCTTGAGGTAGACCTTTCTTAAGTTTCTTTGGGTAGCTTGTGTCAGATCCCACTACGATTTAAAATATTCTGTCGTTCAGCATGTTGTCAAGCAGTCGTGCTGTTACTTTGCACGGAATCATTCGCAGAAACTTATATATCATGCTTTCTCGCCACACCGTGTCATAAGCTGCCGACAGGTCGATGAAGGCGGCCGCCGTTTTTTGTTTTCTTTGGAACCCTGCTTCTATGTGTGTGGTGAGGGAAAGAACTTGGTCAACACAACTTCGTTTCGGTCTGAAACCAGCCTGTTCTATTGGGATTTCGTCAAAGATTTTTTGGCTTATTCGATTATATGTCAATCAGTCCTAATTTATGTCATATACTAACATACCAAATCTCGTTGTTTTATCTGAAAAAATAGCAAAGGCGAGCCACTTTTGAGGCGCACCCAGTATATTTATAGAGTTGTACGAGTATTATAGTATAGTTAATAAATTATTATTAGATGAAATAATTTTTTTTCTCTTATTTCGGATAAAAATTAAAAGAAAAAAAACGTTATTAAGAGTTTATTAAAAAATTTATTGGTGTGTGCTACACTTACAAAATGCATTTCTCTAGATAGATCTGTATTTTATAGATATCATTTATAAAATACCAAGTTGCTAAAATAACTCTCTTACATTATTCTGTCTTGGAAATGGTTGTCTTGACCCCATTTATCCGCTTCTGTTCATCCGACTGTCCACTAGGGTGACCGCAGTTTATCCTCGGACCTATCAGCTCGGTCAGCCGTACTGAATACAAGTCCGGATTTATTCATCTCCTATACTCCAATAGAGATATTAGAGTTGTTACAGTAGTTCTTAATCAAAATAGTATTAATTCTATCTTCAGACAACTTAGACGAGTTTGAATATTCTTTCTCGTTAGAATTAAAGTCGTTACTGTTGACAATAATACCACAACTAATAATGCAGCATTTTAAGGTAATAAATTTTGAATTTTGATTAGAAATAACACAACAATAACTGAAGAGGAACAGGAAAAATATCTAAAGAATTATTTAAAGGAGATGGCAGTCATAACACTGTATACACGAGCCAAAAATAGGGACGAAACTCAGATTAGTAGCCAGGAAGGAGAAAAGGTTTTAAGGGTCCCACAGATTTCATTCTTTTTCATCACCGACGGTGAAAATTTCTGCCTTTGCTTGAAATCTTATTCGTCCATGTTCGTGAAAACCGATAATGTGTGCGCCGTTACTTTTTAATCTATTTCTTTTGAGGTCTTTCACATTGGTGTACGTGTACATGTTGCATTTATTACTTCTTGTTGTCTCATTTGTATGGTTGATTCTATTAAATTTGCAACTTTCTCAAAACAAAAATATTTTAACCAACATGGGCTTACGGTATTTAAATAAAGAGTTTTTAATACAGTTTATAAACGTTATCTATAGGTCCTAGCTTGGTTATGGAAAATTAAGACTGATGATTACAAAAGTCACGAAAAAAAATAGAGCTCATGAAATTCTACTTAAAAAAATGAAGGAGATGAATGAAAAACTTCTCTACAAAGTGTAAAAACAAAATAGACTCTTTTCGTAGCAATTTCCGGAAGGAATTAAAGAAGATGAGAGATACGGGTATTTTTTAAATTAGGAATTTTTAGCCCACTTGCTTCTAGTTTTCTTCTTTTTAACTTTTAGTATTGCTATCGCTGCCGCCGCTGCAAGTAAATCGATTATTAGAGTTTAGGCTCCTTAGCTCACATAGGGTCCGAGTTACGACGCTCCAAACACCCATCTCAACTTCCTTATTGATTTACCACTTTTTCGATCGTTAGCACTTATCGTGACGCTAGGTCGTGTGTCACGGCCTTCAGTTGAATATAAAATTCAATCGGTTACTATAGACAGATATAGAGTATATTAACATTTCTTAACCTAACTTTCAATATGCCGAACTCTTAATTTTATCAGTCCTTATATAAGATTATGTATACATGTTATATTTTTGAAGTGAAACTTCTTTACGCGCGTTGGGACCAAAAATTCAAGGCCTTGAATGACTGCCGCGAGACGGCCGTGGAGGCAGCAAGAGGCGTTGAGGCCGAGGGGTTACAAAAAGCTGTGATGGTAAATAGCGGTGTACCACAGGGATCAGTCTTGGGACCTATGCTCTGGAATGTACTTTATGATGATCTACTGAGGATAGAAATGCCAGATAAAACAACTCTAGTCGCTTTGGCAGACGACCTTGCCATTGTTGCATGTGCAACCGATGAAGCTGTACTGATGAACACCGTCAACTTGGCAATCCAGCGAGTTGTAAATTGGATGGAGAATAATAGACTCACCGTAGCTTCACATAAAACAGAAGCAGTATTATTGGCCAAAAAAAGAAAAATATCCCCGGTGCATTTTTATATATAAGGAGCTGTAATTCATCCAAGTAATTCTTTGAAATACTGTAGCGTTTTTTAAACAACTACCACTGCGAACGGCAGCTTTTCATCGGAGAGCAGTCGTGGATAAGGTATTTCACTGGAAAGAAATCTAATTAATAACAATAAACAAAAAAAAATAGATATTGGGCGCCAGGCATGCACAGAGAAAGAAAACACAGTTGTATATTACTTAAAACCAATGGCTATATTTATTCATGATGAATTCTGATGGTAAATAGCATTGTACAATTTTAATAATTATTATAGTGGTTAAATACTATTACAAGGCGTAATGTAATGAAACCTAAGATCTAAATCATATTGTAACTACTAAATCGACATAAATGTTCTTAATAATCTAACCACTAAATATAATCTGTACGATATCGTTTAAAATGTACGTTAAGTTAAGACTGAAAATCGACTGAAAATCTGAACCTAAATCTACACTTAGCTGTTCTTGAGGCAATCCTGTTTCGAAGAGTAGCAGCGTGAGGTGGGCTCATATATCTGTACTGTCTGTCGGCGATCCTGTTGGCCAAAACAAAAAAAGGGGCCAGAATGAGGACACTATGAATCAATACAGCCGTAGCTACTGACTAGGCTTAGAAATGGGAGCGAAGCAGCATGAGGCTTACGCTGTATCCATACTGTGGCAATATGGGGACACTACCCGTACCTTGGAACACTACTAAGACCTTGGATAATGTCCGTAACCTGGACCATAACCTTGGACCATAACCTTGGACACAGTCCGTCCATAAGATAACGGTACAGGGGAACACTACCCGTACCTTGGATACTACTAGGCCCTTGGATAATGCCCGTACCTTGTAAATAGTCCGTACCTTGGACCCTACAAATATGAAACTCTTTGTTTAAAACCAAACAAGGTCTAATAAACAAAATAAACCTACATGAATTACTTCCGAGGGCTCAATAAAAACAAAGAAACTGTCCTTTCTTCCATGTAACATTCTGGAGGACAAAAAAGGGACGCCAACGTGCCAGCAAAATACAAATACAAGTTAAGTTGGGACATCCAAAACTCTACCCTAAAAAATATGCAGTAATAATATCGAATCTAAAAAAGGATAATATCTCATCTTTTTACCTGTTGCTTTGAAATAGCAGCTGATTCAGATTATACAGCAAGATTTAAATAATCACCATTTCTAAAAGCCGGGATGGTTAGGTTAGGCTACAGAGCGCTAAAAGTAAGTCAGTCGACAGCACAGAGAGTTGACAGAAGCGATGTTGACAGCGCCTCCACAGAGCGATAACAGGGTTGTGTCAAACGATAACAGGGTTGTGGACTAGAGAACGTAAAAATTCGTCAAATAAATTATCCGGCCGGAACGATAGGGAATCCGGTGATGATACGCCAGACATCATATATCATAATCAAAGACATGTAACGAACTAAAAACGTTACAATAGTTAGGAGTGTGGCTGGACACCAAACTTAATTTTTCTGACCATATTAATAAAACGATTACCAAGGCTGAAAAAACTGTCACCGCTTTAGCCTTACTCATGCCGAACGTGAGAGGTGAGAGGAGCTAGGGCATCTAAAAGGAGACTGCTTGCTAGTGTGGTACACTCGCAGCTGTTATATGCTGCCCCGGTATGGCATAAAGTCATTAAGAATCGAAACTTTTACACAAAGACTACGCAGAATACAACGTATCATCAGCCCCGGATCTAAGGGGGGGGGGCAAAATCAGGGGGCACCTGCCCCGGGCGCCAGTGTCGGGGGCGCCAAAAATCATAATATAATATGGTTGAAAATCAAAAAAAATTGTTCCCACAAAGTCCCTAGTAGTACACCTTACGTTCTTCTATCAAGTATTCATTTTATTTTAAAACGCCCAGTTAGTTTTTGAACACATTCTAAAGTTTCATTCAGAATCTCGCAATTAGTGGAAAAAAAATTAGCGGTTTCAATTAATTACACTTTTAGTTTGATCATTCACAATGTTTAAAAACACAATTAAAATTAATAAAATATCCTAGCAACAGCTTGGCTTGCGGTAGTCAGTTGCATCCATAAAGGAAGCCAAATATTTAGCTTATAAAACAATAAACTTTTTGATTTCTAACTACGATTTTCTCTTGACGGATGCTAATCAATGGACAAAATGACATTTTCCGCAAAATTTGTAGTATAATTAGTGGAAAAGTCAAAAGTTTGTTTACTTTTCTCTACTAATTGAAAATGATTACCACTAATTTAGACATTACTGAATGCTTACAATGAAATTAGAGGAACAAATTTCTACGCTAATTGAAACCATTAATTTATTCCACTAATTCGGAGGCTCTGAGTGAATCTTAAGGGCTCATTCTGTCCCGTTTACGAAAAATGCCTACCTATATCTAGATATTTGTAAGTTTTTTAAATTAATGTATTGCAAACGCTGGAGAGAGGGGGCGCTACTATCGATTTTTTGCCCTGGTTCAAAAAAATTGTAGATCCGGGGCTGCGTATCATGGCTATTAAAGTATGCAGCACATACAAAATGGTATCTGGAGAGGCTATAGGGGTTTTATCTGAAATAGCACCAATTGAACTGCTCATACAGGAACGGTATGATGGATACCATGGGATGGATAAGGATCTAGCGAGGACAAAACTTCTTCAACAGTGGCAGGACAAATGGAATACCGGATCATATGGCAGATGGACATACAAGTTAATACCCGATATTCAATTATGGTTGAACAGATTATACGGAGAAGTGGATTACTTCATGAGTCAAGCATTGTCTGGTTATGGGTGTTTTAAAAAATATTTGTATGATCGTTGTAGGGTTGATAGTGCATCATGCACCTACTGCGGCCAGGTCGATGATGTCCAGCATACATTGTTTGCGTGCGATCGATGACAGTGCTTTAGGGAACAATTCCGTATGGAAGCCGGTAAGGACTTCGACTTACCCATATTTATCATATATTGAATCTATATATAATATCATGATACCGAAATATTATTGTAAAGAGAGCGAAGAGAGACAAAGAGCATGATAAGATAAATCTAGACACCCTTTGCACTGAAGCAATGCGAGAGCGGATTCCAGTGTAAAGTGGTAGTTGGAGGAGGGTTTCTTTAGCCGGTAGGAATCCGGCACTACCCAACTTTGGGTGTCTTATGCAAGATTTCTTCCCTCCTCAACGCAAAAAAAGGCCGCAAAACACGTGCGAGACGGACGTGACGCGCGAGCTAGCGAGAGAAAAAGCGATAGCGGCAGTGTTGCCACAGCTACCCTATTCGGGGTAGATCTACCCCTTTGTAAAACAATTTAACCCCGCTATCTCGTGATAATCTACACCGATAAAAAATTAGCTTGTGGCAACACTGAGTAACGATCTGTGCCATACGCCACTAAGAAAATCACTATAATAAACTTGAAACTGTACGAACCTTGATTTCATCCATATTTTCATCGATAGGTTGGTTTGTAGCTTCTGAATAACGGTCTAGGTAAAGCATATAGCTCATTTGCCAGCTCAGAATTAGAATTTAGAGTTAGTAAGTCGCAGTTTCATTGGGATACACTGTCGTATTTGTTTCAAACCAATAATCAACGAGAATATTCGTATAATTTAATAAAATTACTGTAAATCACTATAAATAATTAATTGTTTGTAAATGAGATGTAATTTCTGTATTACTAATCCGAGATAATAATGGAGATAAACAATAATTGTGATTGATTAAAATTTTATTTTAAGATGAAACTTTTGTTAACAACATTCTGAGAATTCGAATAATGAATTGAATAACAAGTGACATCTGTCTAAAAAAGACAGCGATTTAGAGTGACAATTTGGTTACGTAAAATTTAGAGTGGCAATTTTCATTATGCAAAAGAAAGACTGGTTGCCTAACGATTAACATTAATTTAAAAATAAATCGCCAACATGAATAATGAAAACATTTAAACACAAACAGACTACACAGTATGTAGATGTAGTAGCATTTTGGTTTAATGGCCAATAGTGGTGGGCACAAAACTGTTATTTTTAGATAACAGTTAAAACTGTTATAGTTATTTATAAAAAACAGCTTAAAATAGCAGCCTTAAAATAACAGGTTTGTTTATTTCCTCTTATAGAGACAATCCGGAGACATACTGTATAAACAAGGGTAATATATAATTATAGTATTTCAAGAGATTAATTTTTCTTAGTGCGATTCCAAATAATTTGAAGTCTGTATAATTTAGCCTTTACTTGTTTTAATTTGCGATAAGTAATATCTTCATTTAGTGTATTTTTAGTATCTGTTGTTTGTTGTATCATTATTTCTGAATAGTAAATTTGTTTTTTGAAGAGCTTTAAATCGCAGCAAAACCAACGAATATAAATTATTTAAAATTAATATTATACTCAATGTGTCTACTACCTTTTAAATATCCTTTTCTTAACATAGTGTTTTTATTCTTATCACCATCTATAACAATAATAGTCTTAGACAGTGGTGAAAAATACAAAACTATTACTTTGCACCTATGTAATAATTTAAGACTGGGAAAATTTAGAAAAACTGAAAACTTTTTTTTCTAAAGCATTTCTTTAGAAAAATATACATATTACTAAATAATTAATTAAATTGTTATTTCCATATTTTATTAGGTACTTCTCATTATTATAAAAAAAAATAAATTAATCACTAAATTTCTAAGCACCATTCACAATTTCTTAAAGTAAATCTTATTAAAATTGTCTTTGAAGAGTTTTAAAATGTAGCAAAAACAATGAAAGCATATATTTAAAGATATTAATAAAAATAACTAACTAACTGAAACTTAATAACTAAGTACTGAAACATACAGCGCCATAATATCTCGACCTCCGCCCGTTATGCTCGTAACAGGTTGAAAAACAATGTATCTTAAACAACTGATGCGTTATTCTCCAACCAGTTTCGAACCTCCATCGACAATCGACCGATTCAGCTGCATTACTTTCCCACTCCGATTATCTCGACCGCCGCCTGTTATGCTAGTAACAGGTTAAAAAACAACGTATCTAAAACTTTTTGCTTATTTTCTATACGCTATTCTCCAACCCGTTGCGAGCCTCCATCGACAATCGACCGATGCAGCAACGTTCCATTTTCTCTCCTGTTATCTCGACCGCCAGGTGTTATGCCCGCAACTGTTTCAAAAAAGCTGCTTCTTTTATATCCTATTATTTTTAAGCTGTTGCAAGCCCAACACGACCATAGACCGATGCAGCTACGTCTGATGATTCCAACGAAGTGGGGAATGCGCTACGGCATTAGACGTAGCGCATTCCCCACTTCGTTGTCCGTTGTATCTCGCCGCCTGTATCGATGGTTGTCGAAATAACATGTTTTCCACTCATTCCATATTAGTCGTTTTTTGGAATTGCTTCGAGCCGCATAGAATTTCGTGGCGGTGCAGATCGCCGACTTCGTTTCACGAGCGGTCGATCTCTACGTATCATTATTTTATAACTGTTATTTTTTAGAAGTAGTAACGGTTGCGTTATGTTATTTCTAAATAACTGTTATAAAATAAAAGATAGTTAAATAACAACCCATCAGTAATGGCCCCAGCTATCCGGCCGGGTAATAGAATTATCGTTTTTTAATAAAACTTAAAAAAAAACATAAAATTATAAAGCTATTTAGAATAATACACAGTTTTATATTAACGCTATTTTTTTCTAAGTATATAAAAGGCATTCATAAAAAATATATATCCTTCAAATCCTTCAATTTATTAGCTGTTAGTAAGAAGTTTCACTTCAAATATGCGCACATAGTGCACACACAAATTTTTTTATCTCAAAAATTGTTAGACCTTGACCCAACATAGCTGGACGCGTAGAACGTAGCGTAGCGTAGCCTAGCGTACGGCGGAGAGAAGTGCGTACAGTGTGAGAAAATACGCATCAATCAGCAATACATTTCGCTGTATGTGGAGCACACTTCGCGGTTTACGTCTCCCCTCTCATATTTAACTTAGGTAAAAATAACGTGCGTACGAACCCTCTTCCCTAAACTAATCAAAACAATGACATCGAGCTGACTCTAAATTAGCGCTTAGGCAAGTAAAAATATGCAGCTAAATATCGTTCCGTCAAGCTCGAACTTTCGTGATCTAACTGGCTAAAACCAAAGGGCTGGTGCCTCGCTGCATATTGATGATGATTAAGGAGGGAGACAGGCTTTAGCTCGGATTTCCAGTCTTTGTAGTCTCGTGCCACCTACTGCACCACATAAAAGGGTTATTGCTTATTCTGCGCGGGTTAAAGGCCTTAATGAAGTCTCGATCCTATGTAAGGGCGGTCTGATGTATGATAATGCCAAGTTATTTTGTATGTTGCCACATATCCGGGCCCTAATTTGATCCTTCATTGGAATATATTACCTATTTAACATTTAAAGTGGAAAACGATTTAAAAAGCATTTTTTTTTGGTTTGTGTGACCTTATGTTAATACTTTTAATTACTTTTGATAAAACTTCAAATACTACTTTAATCTTTTATATATAAAATCCTTAAGTGACTGACTCACTGATTAATCACGCGATCCTGCTCAAACCACTCAACGTAAGAAGCTCAATTTTGGCATACAGGTTGATTCTAGGTGTAGAGGTTCGATAAGAAGGGATTTTTCGAAATTCCAGTTCCAAGGTGTATCCAACACCTCTCAAATATTACAATATTTTTATTTAAAAACGGTCAAGTTTCCGAAAAACGCTTAAACACGTATATTTTATTTTGTTTTTTCTTACATATTTTAAGATTTTTAAAATATGTACAGGGTGTTTCGAAAAAAATCTGGTCATTGATTAATCACGATCCTGCTTAAAGCGCTTGATGTAAAAAGCTGATTTTCGGTAAAACGGATTGACTTAGGGTGTAGAGGTTCGATAAGAAGGGATTTTTCGAAACTCGAATTCTAAGGGGTGAAACCACCCCTCAAATATTATAATATTTTTTTATTTAAAACCATAATGAGAGTTTTTCGGAAAAACTCTTAAACACGTAGGTATATTTTATTTTGTTGTTTTACATATTTTAAGATTTTAACATTTACACACGTGTTTCAAAAAATATGACCATTGAGTAATCACGATAATTACGATTCTGCTTAAACTGCTTGATGTTTAAAAAGCTGATTTTTGGGGCAAACGGATTGACTGTGGGGTGTAGAGGTTAGATAAGGAGGGATTTCTCGAATCTCAGATTCCAAGAGGGTGAAACGCCCTCAAATATTACAATATTTGTTAATTAAAAACGGTAAGTCTTTCGGGAAAACGCTTGGACACGCTTGGACACGCATAATTGTTTTGTTTTTTCATATTTTGAAATTTTTAAAAAATTATATAGGGTGTTCCAAAAGTTGGGTAATTGATTAACCACGATTCTGCTTAAACTGCTTGATGTAAAAGCTTATTTTTGGCAAACGGATTTTCGAAAGTCAAATTCCAACGAAATGAAACTAACTCTCAAATATTACCAAGTTATATAATAATATCGCCATATTGTTTTTTCTCGTGCTGACATAAATGTGAGAAAAATTTATCCAGTTTGTATGTTAATGGAAATTCTTGCTTTGTTTTATCATCACCATTAGAAATGATTAATTCGACGCGAACGAAGTCGCGGGTACACGCTAGTAATAATTATATTATTATAATACCTCAATTTTTTTCATGCATATTTTTATCCACCTAAACACTTTTTTCTTTATTTTCTATTATAGCTAATAAACTTTATTGATGCTAGATTATTGGGACAGCTAGAAATATATTTCGGAAGCCTATTTATTTCCTTGGTCGATTTTATTTTGTTTACTTCAGGGAATTTGTGAGTAATAATGTCAAATCAACAGTTTATTTCGCAATATTTTCCGCAGAGAGCATGTTTCGTCAGTCAGACGAACCTAATTACGAAGTGATTAAAACTAAAGTCGAAAACTACAGAGAATTATCTCGTTCTGGTTCAATGAGCCGCTACAAACTTACTGCCAGCAAGCATCGCTGTTGGCGAGATATATAGGATGTTATAAATCCCAATCAATACATAAAAACCTTTATCATAAAATACTGAGCTCTCCAAGAAATTTATATTACGACTTCGAAGTTTGTCCAGATAATTCTTTAAATTTTGTTCGTTCGTGTAGATTTCATTTGCGCTGTTAAATTGGCAGTGAAGTAACACTTGTATGTGAGTTATTTGTCAGTTATTTATCATGACTTGAGCACAAAACGAAATTTGTAGTGTACCGAGATTGATGGAAATAATTGGGAAGATACGCAACTTAATGAGGGAATTAATGACAAGGCTGATTTGATTTCCCCTTACGTCTCAAGTGCTGTACGGTGGAGACACCAATCGTTCTGCAGCCAACGCATAAAACACTTATTTTCTCTAATTCGGCTGGCGAAGGCATATCGAAGACGGTGTGGAACCGAAAGCGACAGTGTTGCCATATTAAAATGTGTTATATCTGTAATATGTTTGACGAAAATATCTTTGGATGAAAATCCGCTGTTTATGTATTGAAAACTTCTTCTTCTTCTTCTTCCTTCTTCATACTAGGCGAATCGTCTGTTTGGTTTCGTCGTCTCTACCGGTCAGACTAACAAGTTGTGGCTTCATGGTTTTCGTGGACGTCCTAAGCTTCTGCGACCTAGCGGTGATTTGTCGCGTATAACTCTCACTATTCGTCTGCTGACCATTTTGCTGATATTCTCATTCCATTCTTTCTTTCTGCTGAGTACCCACTCATTTACATTTTCCACCTTGCATTCTCTTTTTGTGCTTTCATTTCTCTCCCTGTCCAGAAGCGTCTTTAAAGCTATTCTGCGTAATACTGTCATTTCGATTGTAATAGTTGTTTAGTTTTTGCTGTATCAGGTCGAGTTTTTGCAGTGTATGTCGTTATTGGTCGTACCGTTGCCTTCTAAATTCTCGCTTTAGTTTCCACCTCAATGTTTTTATTTTGCCATATTGTGTCATTCAGGCATGCTGCTATTTTGGTTGCCTTCGTTGTCCGTTCTCGCACCTCCGCCTCTACATCACCATATGCTGGGATTTCTATGCCTAGATACTTGAACTTCATTTCTTGCTGGATAAAATTGCCCTCGACTTTCAGTTTGCATCTTAGTGGTACTTTTGATGTCGTCATGTATTTAGTTTTCTGGGTCGATATTATAATGTTAAGTGATTTGGCAGTGCAGTTAAATCGATGTAAGAAACGCTGTAGATCGTACTTATTTTCGGCTACCAATACGGCGTCGTCGGCATAGCACAGAATAATAATTTCCTGGTCGCCTATACTGTATCCCTTCAGTAAACGTACATTTCCTATTATTTCGTTCATAATGATGTTGCTAAGAAGAGGGCTCAGGGAGTCACCTTGTCGGATACCACGGTCTACATTTATTGATTCTGTCAGGACCCCGTTAATTTTGGCTTGAATTTGGTTAGCTTGATATATGTTTTCTATGGTTTAACGAGGCTGTGTGGGATTTGCTTATTGTAAAGAAGGTGTACAACGTCTCTTAGCTGCACACAGTCAAACGCTTTTGAATGTTCAGAGTGCGAAAGAGATAACATCACGTATCGAGCTTTTCAGTCACTGAAAAGCTCATGAAAGAAAACTCCTTGTGTAACCATCTCCTGATGCGTGTCAAATACTCGTCAGAAAGTAATGGCAGTAAGTAAGTAATATTTAAAAACAAACATACAATTCTTTGCCTGGTGAACATAATCTGTATAAATTAAGATTGACGTGTATATTGTGATTTTGGTTCACCCTGTATTAATTAAATAACTTGAGCATTTTATATTCCCCTAAACTTCAAATTAGTATTGTTAAACAATATTGATTTTAGATGAAAATATAAAATCTTGTACAACTTATCTAACATATTATCCAGAAAATATTGCTCAAAATGAAAAAAAAAACTCTTCAATAATACCAGTTAAAATGTTATACTACGTTTAATCATATTTTGTTGTCATTTTTCCTTGTTAATCTTTAGAAATCTCCATTTATTTGATGAATTGTTTTGAGATCGTGTTTTACTGCTGAATATGAATTATTAATTATATACATTATGTGTTTAAAAAACTACAAAGACTTTTTATTATTAAACTACAAACAGAGAAAATTTATTTACATATTTAAGAATATAAATGGAAATAAATTAGATATCAGTCGTAGTATATGGAAAATCATCTGCAAAAAAAAATATTATCCATCCATTATAAAACTACTCCGTTTTATGTACCGGGTGGCCAACTAAGAATGGACGCCGGCTGTATCTCAGAAACTACTTATCGTATAACTTTGAGAAAAAATCTAATAAGTAATTCGATCAAGAAAATCGCTGGAAATTATTTTCAAATTCGAAAAATGTCCGCTAGGGGCGTTTCTCTCATAGCCAATCAGAAAACAGGGTTTTTCTCAAAAATATGCACGTGAACAGGTATTTTAAATATTACTATTGTAATCATCAAGAAATTTGAATTTTTTGTTATAGAGTATTTTGCTCTGTCTCAAAAAAATGAAGTGGTGGGGAAGGTTAAACTTGCTTTTATTTAAATAAGGATAACTCTGGTTTAGGTTAGCCGATTTAAACAAACTAGGGACTCGTTTAAAAGAGCTTTTCTTCCTTAATGATCTCCAGAATAAATTTTGTTTCCATAATTTTTTTCGTGGTGGCTAGAGGGCGCTGTTTGACATCATAACATATATTGCGCTGTAGCATAAAAATTAAATAGGAAGCTATTTTATTTAGCTCTTTGCACAGTGAAATAGAGCAGAAAATTTCCAAAATATCAGGGCAAACCGCAACTTTCTATCTCTTGTTCTCCTAATATCTAACCGGAGATATTAAGAGAACAAATCGTGTTAGGCTGCCGCTTAGGATTATATAGTCTAAAAATTGGTACTAGGCTAGGAAACAAAATAAGGGTAAAATGGTTACGTCAAAATACCAAAACATATATTTTAATACCATTTAATTGTTATTTATTTATGTTTGTTCTTGATTCGACCCCATAAATTAAAACCCAGGCATATTTTCTTAGTTAACATTATAAGGTTTTTTTAATAAAATACTTAAAACTATTTTAAAAGCCAAACGAATAATTAATATAAGTGTATCTGACAAGAAAAGAAGAATTCAGAAAGAAACTATTATACACAATAAAAAGAATGGGATGCTAATTAAAGTCTTTTTGAATCTGGCAACTGTGCATATTTAGCCGAGCTTCAAAGCCGTCGACGAGCCGTCGATCCAAAACCGAAAATTCAAAATTTCCAATTATATTCTGATTATGATATTGTCGCGCCATCTAGTATTCTATTTGTGCAATTTTAGCTCTTTCATTTCGAGTATTTTTCTGTTGCGTAGCTACGTATTCTGTGCTAGTAGTCAGCCCAGTAGCGAGACAACGCGTCGTTGTTTCGCTTGCCTACTGGCCTGACTACTTGCCTTAAAAAATAATTTTAAAACTGCCGTCATTTTGTTATTAATGATCGTATCGTGCTGACTTTTGCAGAGAAATATTCATGAACCATTAACGCTTCCGACAAGCCTAGATGCAACCATTGTCAGCGATGCAACCATTGCATGAATCACTTTACTTAAAAAAAAAAACTATTTAAAAATACATTTTAATGTTAATACTACTAGACTACTAGAGATATAATATTAACGTTAATATTATTACCAATTTATCACGCCACCTGAACATACTTATCCCAAGCCAATAATGTTACACATGAGGATAATCACAGTGTGTTTGTTAGTTTCCATAAGCAATTATTGATTTCCGTTACTAACTGATAATCTTGTGTCTATAGAGTTAAAGTTATATCGGTAAATTGTTTTCATAAATTTCGTTGGTACCGGATAGATGTAACTAATAGTTTTTACATGATTTTTCTCATATTTTACAGAAAGAGCCATATGAAATAATACTGCGGGTAACCACCACACCAATCATTAAAAATTTTGAAATTTTAATACAAAAATGTTCATGTTTTAATTCTCTATTTTTTTTTTTTTTTTTTTTATTAAAAAAACAAAAGAAAAAATATTTTTTGTATTTTTAGAAAGTTTGGTTTAGAATTTTGAATTCCCTCTGCAGAATTTTGAATGCAGTACTGCCGAACCCTATATGAGTCACATTGTTAATGACGGCCTAGCGATAATAACGGAATAATGTTAAATAAGAAAAAATAAATAAATAAAAAAAAATACTCTTATTAATATTAAATTTATGACAATAAAATTAATTACAAAATAGCAAAGTCTAAGATATGAAATTCTGTTTAACCATAATAACAACGTAATTCTAAGAAAAATAAATACCGACATAGCTTCGGTGTCTCAGAATATCAAAAGTCCGTTCAACTAACTTTTCTAAATTATTACGAGACATTTGTCAACTCTCTTTTAAAGTGGGAAAGGAAGCGACAGTCTTGATGTCGTCGGGTTCAGAGTTATATTTCTCTCCGTCATTAAATATAAAGAACGCTGAAAATTGTACAAGTATGTTTGGAATAATAAGATTTTGGTCACATTTATTTATTTTCCCGTTGTCAGTGTAGGTTAAATTTTTTTGATGGAGTCATTATTTTGGATGAACAGATGCCCCTGTTAGTATGTGGTAAGTATAAATTGTATTTTTGAGGAAATGTTTGGGGTGGTTCTGATTTATTTCGTTCTTTATGTTTTGGGGCGCTGAACCAGAATCTCATGTTTGCTAACTCAGAATTTCGTGACGGAACATTAAAAAAAATGCAAAAAATGTAAAAAATGCAGTTTTTGCGGTTTTTTAACTATAATTCAAAAATATGAAGTTTTCAGAAATAATACTTCTATACAAAACCAAAGTAGATAAAATTTCCACCGAAATTCAGTTCGCCAATATTTTTTCATCGGATATTTCGATTAGACTCTAGCGCTGGTTCAAGATTAGCGTATTTTGAACTATCGCTTCAAAATCGAGTTTTTTCTCTGAAGACCGGATGTATACAAATTCCTTTATAAAAAACTTGGGTTTAACAAAAAAACTGAAAACGACTACTGTTATAATATTACATTAATGAAACATTTAAATCATAATGTTGTTGTTTACAGTCCTCCTGTATTAACAAATGCGTTGACAGCCTTTCTTGAATTTGCAAGGTTGAATTACTGTAACCTGTAAGAAAAAGTATCGTAGTGTTTGAGATGCCTGTCCTTTTTCTGGTTTTAGAAAGAAGGCATTCTTTATACAAGACTACAAAGGCCAATTAAAATTACTAAAGATAAATATCCCTCATGTTGTTGCATGATTATTTAATAAAGCCAACGTATGTTTCTCGTAATAAGTACATCGTCATCCTCCTCAGCTTGATGTGATACAATTTTTGCCCTTTCTGTGAAATAGCAAGGACTATAGAATCAGTAAATAATATTGCAGCAGATTGCTTTCTTTGCATACTTGTCGATCTCTATGACCTTGGTGCTTCTACAATCTGCTCAGAATAGCCATCAGAAATGACAATAGAGAAGAATAGGAACTTAACTGAATGTTTTATCATGGAAATTTCCTTGGAAAAGTGTGGTTAGATTGTAATTATAGTTTTGTTTTCTATCTGTACAGAGTTGTTCATTATTGTAAGAAGTTTCACTTTTTCGCTTCATTTAAGTTTCATAATTTAAGAATTACCGCCCATTAATGCGCTCTATACTTTTCTCTTTTAACAAATGACAGTGGATTTTTTCATCTGCAACTATACCTGTACTTGTATTTATACATATTTTAAATATAATATAAATTTTACTTTAAGGTGAAATATAAAAAAAAAAATTTTTTTTGAACTTTTTTGCATTTTTCTCCATATTCCGTCACGAATTTTTGTTAGCAAACATCAGATTCGAATTCATCGCCCCAAAAAACATAATAAACGGAATAACTCAAAACTAGCCCAAAACTTTCCTCCAAAAGGCGTTTTTGAGTACGATGTGACCAGACTGACTATAAGACAGGGTGGCGCCTCTCATACGCCGCGGAGGCCCCAAGGAGAACGACAGTTTGTATTGAAATGAAATAATTGTGAGCATTTGTAGGTTAATTCAGAGCACTTTTAAAATATAGAGTTCTATAGGGTGTCCACAAAAGTTACATCAAATTTGTGTTTTTTGTAATGGAATACCCTATATATTAATTGATTTTCGGATCTGGGAGAAAATAAAGGGGAGTTTTATAAGAGAAGTATATGACTAAAATGTAAGGTTTTTGACATATTTATCTATTTAACATTTCTAGAAATACAGAACAATTTTTTAAATTTCTGTTACGGACCCGTGTGGACTCGACCTAACTTAACTATATGTCCCGCCCTCAGATCTCAGATGACCTTAACATCGCATTAAGGAATAGACACGTAATGATTCATTCGTTCGAGAAGAATCAAGTCCTGACTGTAATGGACTAGTACATACGAGAACATTCGAAAACCTTCTCTACGCACCCAACGATCTAGACTATTCTAGAGTTCTTTGCCTGCCGGTATAAAAGCCGGCGGCTGTGTCCTACAGGGGGCAGTTATAAATATAGAGTTGACGCGCTAAATTCAAAATAAATTTTTAGTTATAAATCGTTTGTAATAGTTCTATAAGTCTTATCGTTAGCTTGTTTTTGTTAATTAGTGTTAAATAAATAGTGTTTAAATAAATTGTGACTTTCTATCCACACGGAACCGACGAAAAACGTAACATTACAATAAAAGCTACCTAAATTGGATTTTACCTGGTATAGCCTAATATGTAGTTAAATTAACTATTGTACTTTAAATAAATTAACACTTGATCCAAAAAGTTACACAGGTTGGGACAAAATTAATATTGAACATTGGCCACCTTTAAAAAGCAGGTTACTCTCTTTATTTTAAATGGAACACCCAGTATATCATTCCATATTCAATGGAGAATTCATGTTTCTTCAAAATACTAAGGCTGCTCTCCCCCTCAAAGAAAGATTTTCCTAGATATTTTCATTTACATGATTTGATCTGGCAGATCTCTTTATTATTTGATAAAATCTTTTTTTTTTTTGAATATTTTTTATAAACTCATGGTTAGCGTAACGCGTGTCCAGTGTAAGAGTAAAAGTGTTTTGGTGTATTGTGGTGATTTAGTGTTTTATTTTAAGTTGTGTACAAACAAACAAAACAACAAACAAACAACGCTTTATTGTGCAAAAAGCCAAACAGCTTCATATCGACAAAGCACTCACAAACAACAAAAATCACAAAAAAATAAACAACAAAAAATACACAATACAAATAATACAATTCAAAAAATTTAAGACTTTAAAATTACAAAAAGAATATACATGGACAATTTTATACGCAGTAAATAATAGATATAATTTTAAAGTTATAGAATATTAAATACTTCTTTGACCAGTGTGTGAGATGATCAAAATTTAAAATACAAAACTGTTCATAATTAAACATCAAGAAAAAAGTCGTTTACCGCATATAGGGCTCTCTCCAGTAGAGTATGATTTTAAAGCTTTACGAAATGCGGGAAAGAATGCTGATTTGATATTCAAAAGGCAGATGATTGTACATTTTTTTGGCATTGTACAGTATTGAACGCTTAACTAGTTCTGAGCTCGGGGTTGGCAGATATAGATCGTGCTCTGCATTCTAAGTGGATAGTTATGAGATGGCCTTCCGGAATAGCAGATATGTGCTTGCGGATTAAGCAAACGGATTCAAAAATGAATAAAGAAAGAAGAGTCAGTATTTTCAAATTTTTAAAGAAATTCTGGCAGTCAGTTCTACTGTTTAGTCCCAATAAATATCGAACTGCTTCTTACTGGAGGTATGACACGATCAAATTTTGTTGCGCAGCAAGTACCCCAGAATGGAATGGGCATAACGAAGATGTGCCTAATAGGCTATTCTAGAGGTAGAGAAGTTAAGTTCCTAAGAAGCTGATCTTAGCACAAAACAGGCAGCGCTTACTTTCTTTGATTGAGCTTCAATGTGAAAGTCCCATTTAACGAGTTGTCTACAAGTTCTAAGAATTTCACGAGTCCACGACGTCCAATAGTAGTGGTAGTAAGTACAAAAGGTTGTATAATTTAACATATGACAAAACT
This sequence comes from Sitophilus oryzae, assembly GCF_002938485.1. Classification (NCBI taxonomy): domain Eukaryota; kingdom Metazoa; phylum Arthropoda; class Insecta; order Coleoptera; family Curculionidae; genus Sitophilus; species Sitophilus oryzae. The sequence goes on along the minus strand of NW_022145811.1, from coordinate 211,740 downwards.
TTGTAGTTTTGATTGAGGCATAGGAGATTAGAATCGCAGCAAGACTTAATGGTGCGTAAAGTCACTGGATATAGTATCATATAGCGCCGCAACATCTGGGCCGCTCCAAGTGAAACAAGTATCGTCCGCAAAGAGGCAGATTTTACCGCTAATCTCTAGATTTGCAATGTCGTTGATAAACACAAAAAAACAAAATAGGATAAGTACTGAGCCACAAGGGACACCACATTCTATAGGCTTACAAAGAAGACATAGACATCAATCCTCACAAGCTGCCTTCTGTTGCCAGTATATGACTTAAGCCATTCGAGCGGCACTCCCTGAAACCATAGTATTGCAATTTGTTGATTAAGATATTGTAGTTTACACAATCAAGAAAGCCTTGAAATAAGAAAATTGGCGCTGTAGGTGATGGCGGTTGTTCGAACAGAGTATACATTATTAAAAGATTGAACATAGCATCATTTGTGCAACTGTTACATAGAAATCCAAATTAGTGGGTAGTAAGTATTTTATATTTAAGGAGAAAGATAGAAACCTTTTTAACCAATCTTTTAATGATCTTAGATAATGTGGGCAGGAGTGCAATTGGGCGATAGTTCGAAGCTTCATCTTTATCACCTCCTTCATACAGAGGAATAATTATTGCTGTCTTAAGGCAGTTTGGAAAACTCCTTTTTGGAATTACTCGTTAATTAAAGTAGTAAGATGGTTTAATGTGCATTCAGGGAGTTCAGAGAACATTTTGAGAGTAAACCCATCAGTCCCAGATGATGATTTGTTTTTATCCTTAACCAATTGTACTACGGGGCTCATCTAATTCTACGGGCGTGAGGAAGAAACTGTGTAAATTATCATTTGCTTCAGGGAGATATGAAAGTGAATCATGAGGAGTTATGGTGTTCACTAAAATTTTAGCTACATTAACAAAGTAAGTGTTTAAATCTTCAGGTGAATTAAAGGCTGTGCCAGACGAAGAAGTTTTATTCTTTAAGTCATTTACACCAAAGGTTTCGCGCCCATCTGTAATCTTCAATATAGCTGTCTAATTAGTCCAACTTTAACAAACAGTTATCATTTTGTGTCAGTTAAAACAACAAAATCTCTGTGTTCACTAAATTTTTAGCCACATTAACAAAGTAAGTGTTTAAATCTTCAGGTAAATTAAAGACTGTGCCAGACGAAGAAGTCTTAGTCCTTAAGTCAGTACCACCAAAGGTTCCATCGCCCATCTGTAATCTTCAATATAGCTGTCTAATTAGTCCAACTTTAACAACTAGTTATCATTTTGTGTCAGTTAAAGTCGACTAACTAGTGTCGACAACATGAGAGAAATTATTGTAACTGCTTTTTGAAGTAGAACTTTACATACGCTTTTTAAAATGAAAAGATCCTTTTGAAAAGACAATGACTTTATGCTGTTAACAGGAAAGGAAGCATTTTGAGCATTTGATTTCATCTAACTAATTTTGTCATTAATAATTATAGGTTTATATTTAGTTTTAATTCTGTAATAATTAAAAATGTTTTTAAGCGATGTATCTTTTATTACCCTTAATTATTTTACTCTACAATATTTAATTTTTGTTAAACTAAAAATTACACAACTTTGATGTAATTTTTTTATATTTTTTATTGTAATTCTATATATTTTTATAAAATGCCTTTAGTTAACCTACATATGCTGCCAACATTTCATTTCGATATAAACTACCGTTCTCCTTGGAGCTTCTGCGGCGTATTAGAGGCGCCATCCTGTATGCCTTTTAGGATCAATCGCTACTGGTTTATAGCAGTATTAGAGTCATTAAGTAATACCATTTTAAACAAATACCGTTTAATTTTTATTTAGCTTACTTATTTAAAATATTTGAATTAAATCTGTACAAAAATGAAATAATCATAAATATTTTCAACCATAAGTGGAACAGAAATAAGAAATTTAGAACAGTTATAAAAGTCCAGAAAGGGCGAGACATTTGTTATAAATTTAATTTTAAAAATTGTAAATCATTAAACCGCTGGTCGCAGAGCGATAAATTTTTTAAAGCCGTATGCGAAACCAAAAGCAATACTTTTTGGTCCAAGAAACACCAATATGCCAATACGTTATAACTATGAAATACTGCAACGGTCTCGGACCAAAAGCAATATTACTTAAAAGTTTTTGCCTGTGTGATGTATGGAGGAGTAAGGTAAAATGAACGTGTTGAAATTAAACATTTATAACACTTATACCTATATTATTACTGTTATCTGCCAAAATATAAATTAATTAAATTAAGTTACAGTGCCAGAAAAAAGTCTGCGTCATATGTTTTCTTAATGATAGATCCTATCAAAAACAGAAACTGTAAAAAATTGTATGTGCACATATTTGAAGTGAAACTTCTTACTAACAGCTATTAAATTGGAGAATTTGAAGAACATGTTTGAAAAGTGATATACAGGGGTGGCGCCTCTCATACGACGGGGAGGCTCCAAGAGAACTTGATATTGTATTTGAAAAGAAATTTTGTGAACATACGTAGGTCAGTTCAAAGCACTTTTTAAAAATATAGAGTGTTCTAAAGGGTGTCCCCAAAGAATCTATCTATATATAGTCTATATCAAAGTTATGTTTTTGTAATGGAACACCCTATATATTACTTGATTTTCGGATTCTGGGAGAAAAATAAATGTTTCATGAGAGAAGTATATGACTAAAATGTACTATAGTTTTTGATATATTTAACATTTTCTAAAAATAAAGAACAATTTTTAAATTACAATAAAAGCTACGTAAATTAGAATTTACCTGGTCTAGCCTAATATCACAGAATATCTAGCTACGCAACAGAAAAATACTCGAAATGAAAGAGATAAAATTTTAGTATCTTAAAGTGATATTATTCGATAAAATTGCACAAATAGAATACTAGATGGCGCGACAATATCATAATCAGAATATAATTAGAAATTTTGAACTTTCGGTTTTGGATCGACGGCTCGTCGACTGCCTTGTAGCTCGGCTAAATCTGCACAGTTGCCAGATTCAAAAAGGCATTCCATTCTTTTTACTGTGTATAATTAATGCAGTATTTCTTTCTATTCTTCTTTTCTTGTCAGATAAACTTATATTAATTATACCTTTGGCTATTAAAATAGTTTTAAGTATATTATTACAAAACATATACATTTTTAATATACACTACCTTATTACTAAGAAAATACCTTTAATTACCTTTAAAATTAATAATATATAGGGCGATTGATAGTGATATTTATTAATGCTGGAACGTAGTAATGAAATATAAGTTCTTAATAGGAAATAATTTATTAAAATGCATTTTTTTTTTTTTTTTTTTAAAAATACTATAATAATAAATTTCTTCCGTTTGCCACGTTATTATATAGACCTAGGTAGATTTTAAAAAGTGACACGGGTACAATTAATAATATATTAGTTCGGTATAAAAGTTGCTGTCACGACATCGACCAATAAATTAAATTCGTAAAATAAATTAAAACTGTTAATTAAACAAATCTTTATAAAAAGAAACGCAAAGTACCAAATTTGAGCTTAATCGAACGTCAGGAAATGATATCATAATAATGGTTTGATATTATGGGTACCACTTTATATGCTCATGGTACCATAATATTGCAATGTCACCGAAGATCCGTAGTAGGTATACCAAATTTAAGAACAATCCAACGCCATGAAATGGTATCATGTAATATGTAATTTTTATATTACGGTACCACTTTATGTACATCATAGTACAATCATATTACAATGTAACCGAAGAAACGCAAGTATACCAAAATTGGGCCCAATCGAACGCAAGGAAATGGTATCGTAATATGGCACTATATTAAGGTACCACTTTATATGTATCATAGTACCATCATATTACAATGTCTCACCGAAAATACGTAGTATCCCAAGTTTAAGCCTAATCGAACGCCATGTACGTAATAGTACTATATTATGGTACCAATTGATATGCTTCATGGTACCATAATAAAGCAATGTCATCAAATACGCAAGTATATATCAAATATAAAAACAATCAGAACGCCAGGAAATGGTATTGAAATATGGTACTATATTAAGGTACCACTTTAATTGCATCATAGTACCATCATATCACAATGTAACCGAAGATACGTAGTATACCAAGTTTAAGCCTAATCGAACGCCAGGAAATGGTATCGTAATATGGTACCTCTTGGTACCATGATACCATAATATTACAATATCACGGAAGATACGTAGTATCCCAAATTTAAGCCCAATCGAACGCCATGTACATAATATGGTACTATATTATGGTACCAGTTGATATGCTTCATGGTACCATAATAATGCAATGTCATCAAAAATACGCAAGTATATCAAATATGAGCTCAATCGAACGTCAAGAAATGGTATTGAAATATGGTACTACTGAGGTACCACTTTATATACACATCAAATTACCATCATATTACAATGTCACCGAAAATAAGTAGTATACCAAGTTTAAACCCTATTGCCGTCATGTACCTAATATTGCTATGTCATCAAATATGGTACTATAGAAAGTACCACCACTATATGCTCATGGTACCATGATATTACAATGTCACTGAAGATATAGTATATCAAGTTTAAGCCCAATCGAACGCTATATGTATCGTAATATGGTACTATATTATAGTAATATGATATGCTTCATGGTACCATAATATTGTAATGTCAAGAAAAATAGTATATATCAAATACCGTATGAAATACCGAAAAAACGGCGTCAGTTGGCTGGGAAAAAGGACGTCGATGACATTTCCATATAAATTTACTTATATAAAATGACAGCTATATTCATTTCATAGCCATCGCTAACGCCGTTTTTCCCGATTATACGATATGAACTTAGTATGAACACAATCGAACGTCAGGAAGTCGTATCATAATAGTAGAACAATACTTATTATATTGTCGCCGAATTACAATGAAAATTCAGGATTCAATTAGACAATCAAACGTCAGGAAGTGATTGTAATTTAGCTCATTAGATTTAATTCCAACTAACATGGCAAATTGAAAAAAACAGCTCTGATCTATTTTAATATGTTTAAATGATGTAGCAAATTTGAAGGTACGCTTTATCAGGAAGTATTACGATAAGAATTACACAATGGCAACACTGCACCAAATTCTTTTAAATTTTTGTTTTTTTTTTTTGTGAAAACTGTTTTCTTTTAAATTTATTGCCCTCTATTATGTAGTAGCGAAACTACCGCATCAAAATATCTGATTTGGAGACAGGCTTTTGCTACCTACAATTTTATACATGTAACGAGGCTTCTGTTGCGTAGTAAAAAATAAAAAATACCGAGGGTGCAATTTAAAAATCCAAAGTTGTACTCATTTCCGGTGAAACAGGAAGTGACCAAAAATAATTGAATACGTCAATCAATCCTAATTTATATCATATACCAAATCTCGTTTTTTTTATCTGAAAAAATAAAAAAGTTATAGGTGTGGGCCACTTTTAATACGCACCCGGTATACCTACTGTTTTTTAAATGAAATAGTATAAAAAATAAAAATAAACTGAGGCAAAAATAACTTTAGTTACAGTACACAATGTTACCGAAGTTTTAATCCGCGCAATTTAATTTTCCACTAAAATCCTACTTCAAAATCCTAAAACTAAATAAATAGGAGTGTTTAAATCCAAATATATCACAGCTTTTATAAATTACAGGCATTTTCAACTCTACAATGGGATTGAAATAGATTAGTGATTAATGATAAAGGATTTAGGAAAATGGAAGTAGCAAATACTTTCTACTTACCTAACCTAACCTAATCAAATGAGTAATAAATTGCTTCATTATGTTAATTATATTTTTTTTCACGCTTTGAGCCAAAATATATTTCATTGAACTAGTTTATGCTTGCTCTTCATATGACAACACTGATATTATTCGACGTTTACAAATCGATACCTATCGCGACATTTATTGAATTGTAATCGAATACCCGTTAAAAGAACGGTAGTAACACACAGATTATAATCTTTGTTTTTCTTTATTGTTTTTCGTGGTTTCAATTTTTCGAATCGGGTACTAGTTAGGTTACTAGTTCTAGTTTGCGCACATAGCACGCTCACTTATCGCCTCTAAAATTGTGCACAGCGCCTGACCGGCACAGTTATTAGAGATATCGGAAAACCGAATAGCGTCATCCAGTATTTACGCGTACCATGGTTACGATATGCGCGAGTCAATTTTAACGCAACACCCGCTAATAACGTTACCGCCTGACGTAATTTGCGGATCAATTACACCAAGCGCTCTTTCTAAATAACCTCTGATAACGTTTAAAAGTACTTAAATGGGCATGTGCGGGTATTTGACAACCGGAGCCGACCGGCGAGATCTTTTATTTTAGGTTATGTTTGAATTGTTTTGAATTATTGCTTTAGTTTTATTAAGAAATTTGATATTTAAATAGCTGTGATTAGTTTTAAATAAATATGGCCCAAAATATAGATTCCAACTCTTCCAATGCTAAAGAACCTATAAACAGTCTTAGGTTTACAGCAGATGACGACTTAGCCCTTCTAAGAGAATTTGTTGCTTCTTGCCCTAAACCCACTGGCAGACGTTGAACAATAAAGCACTGGAAATAAGCATTTTAGCCCTTTAGTTTTAAAATACCTAGTAAACAAAACAAGTTTAAATAGCGGACGCGACGCGATCAGAATTCTTTCCGATCCGATAATTATAAATGAAGAGAGTTAATACCACCTCACGTAAAGGAAATAACACCAGGCCTTATTAACGTCCATGTTATTTTAATTATCCATTAGTTCGGTTTAGCGATATCTCTCTATTACGCTGTTTATTGTTATTTTACGCGAGTTTATTTTTGCGCATAGGAAATTTGACTCGTTTGCACATCGTCATAAAAAACAATTTTCGTACCACGAATTAGGGACAAGATTTTTATCTGTATACTTATAGTATACCTAATCTGTGGTAGTAATATCTGAGCTAATTATATATCATTCGCATTTTTGTTTTTGTTTTATAAGAAGTAGATTAAAATTGTATTTTAAAGTTTTACTTAAAAATTTAAAATATTTGTTCTAATAAGATTGTAATGATTCGTGTCTTGCAAATAAATTTATATTCTGGTGTAAGAAAGATGCTGAAGATGTTTACGTCAGTTGGAGAATTTGAATATTTATTTATTATATTTAGAAAATGTCGCCTTTGAAGAGCTAAGGGCTTGCTTTGGGACTTATTAATTCTAATTTGTAATTCGTAATATTTCTTCCGAATATCTATCAAAAATACCAGAATATCGTGAGTTTTAAAGAGCGAATAATTATATTTTTACGATTTGAACTTCAAGAACTTTCTAAAAATATAGGTTTTGCAACTCCTTTATGTTGATATAACAATTTAACTAGTTGTTTAACAATGTAGAATTACCATGCAAAAGCATTTTAGTTGTTTCAAGCTCTTTCAGACATATTTGCTAATCTTAGCTAATACCTGACTAGTTCCAAAATTTTATTTTTAGCCGACCATACCAACAGGTATGGTAAGCTATTAAGATCGGCGAAAAAAAAGTTTTTTTAATTTCACTCAAAATGAGTTATTTGGATCATAAATGAGCTAAATACAAAATATTTGCATGGTGTCTGTCTCATGGGTCAAACATCAGCCAAATTCGCACAACACGCTAACTCAAAAACCGCTGAACTGATTTTCTGGCCATTAGTTTTTGGTGGTGGTGGGGGGTTGGTAAGGGGGTATGGGAGGGGGTTAAAAATTTTAATAAACCGTAACTCCAAAATTACAGTAGCTAGCAAAACGCGGTTTTCAAATTAAGATTACGAATAATATTTGCAACAAAATTTGTAATAACATCAAAATCAGTCAAAGTCGCAGTTTTCGAGATATTAACATATTTTAGTATGGGCGGCTATACGTGCGTCCCGGCGCCAATTTTTTGTGTTTAATGATAAAAAAACACGATTTTTTTCTGGCAATGACACATAACTGTTGTCAGTAGTGATGATTTGTTGTAATGACGATTTTTATACCATAACACAATTTTAATAAAGCCCCTACAATGTTTTTAATGAATGTTCTATCCATATAAGTAATATTTATTTTATAAAGTGCAGTGGCGGACTAAGCCTGTCGGGGGCCCGGGGCGGCAAAGCTAAATGTGGCCCCCGGTCTGCACATTTTGTAAAGATTGAATGACGTACGAATAATAGTTGATAAATTTCAAGTATTTATATACTGTACTAATTGTAATAAAAATCGATATATACACAGGGTGTCACAGAAATAAGTGCAAGTATTTTAAGGGGTGGTAGATAAAAGAACCATATTTTTTCTTTATCGTTTTTGAAATAAGTCCAAAATAACGGAGTTATTTTACTTTGAAAATATACAAAAAAAATTGCTATTGTAAATTTGTTTTTGTAAACTTAATCTTATACCTATGTTGTCATATTACAAGAAATTATGTTTTTTAACTAAAAACTAAAAAAATTCCCGAAGTTTTCAATTGTTTTTTCACGAAAAAAACCTCATCGTTTCTGGGGTTGAACTATACCACCATAAAATACTTGTACTTATTTCTGGGACACCCTGTATATTACAGTCAGTATGTCCCCGGATTGTCTTTACAAGAGGAAAAACTTTTTAATTATTGACTTTTTGAAAAAAATGCGTTCTTCATAAGCATTTTTGCTTGTTGTAAAATTGCGTTTATAATTTTCTAAATATCCATACCATTTTAGAAAAAACTTAAAAAAACATAAAAATGTAGTTTTTTAATGTAATTTTCCCCCAAAAAAATCCTAAAAAAACTAAAAGTCCTAAAAATTAAAACGCTATGGTAATATAATTTCGATTTAATTTTTTGATAGATCCTTATAATTCATTTAGATTAACGTCATATTTTTTATGTAAAATTATCACATTTTCCGATAACTATTATCACCCTTTCCGTAGCATTGAACTAAATAAATTTTGTGCTTATTTAACATTTTAAAACAGCAAAAAATATAACTTTAATTAAAATTCTGTCAATAATAATCTATCAAAAAATTATCACGAAATTATATTACCATAGAAAGGCGTTTTATTTTTACTAGTTCAAAAATTCAACTACATTTTCATGTTTTTTTTTTTATTTCTCTCTAAAACGGTATGGAAATTTGGAAAAGTATAAACAGGAATTACCATTTTAGAACAAGCAAAAATTTTTATGAAGACAATCCGCGGACATACTGTAGATATAAATATGTTATTCATCGACAGTGCCGTTTTTACGTAGAGACCCGACGCGCAACGGGCTCCGACCAAAGAATTAAGGGCGCCCTCGAGGGCCCCAGCTTCAAAAAAGTATCAAAAACGATAACATCATTTTTTTTAAAGCTTATAATAATACATTTAAATTGAAAAACGAATGCAATTTGACGTAATAAAACAATCCCCGAGCGAATGTTTACATATATTTAATGGCAATTTATGATGACAAAGTGATGGGAATACCGCGTTACTTTCGCGACCGTTTCAGGTAAATACCGCAATTTTGTAAGGGGCCCTTTACAAAATCACGGTATACTCCTATATAGGTCCAAGAATAAATAATAATTATTCGAATATAAAAATAATAATTATTCGATATTCTAAACAAAGAAAATTACCCCTTGATTTAATTTCGTAAATAGAAAAATGCCATTGACAATTACTGGGGCCTAATAATTGCTCTGCAGGGCAAAATAGATAATAGAAGAGGTCAGGGACGCCGACGAACATCATGGCTGAAAAATATTAGACAGTGGACGGGAATGACGACCGTACATCTATTCAGGGCGGCTGTCAATAGGATTATGTGGACCAACATGATTGCCAACATCCATAGAGGATAGGCACTGAAAGAAAGAATAATTGATAATTAAGTAAATATCTGCTTCCATTTATACTGTGTTTAGTTTGCGTATACTTATGGTTTGCATACTCTAACCACAGCTTACAGAATAATATAGCTTGGACACTCGCCAATTTTTCCCACGCTCGAATTTAAAACGCCCTACTCCGACGATGCGCTAACTGAATTAAGCGACCGACAGTCAGCCTCATTCAGTCGATGCATAGCCTCCACCGGTGCCGCGTAGGGCCGTATTACGGAAGATTTTAATTCGATTTTTTTTTTCTTATATTTAACCATAGGTATTTGTGCTTTTATTTCAATTTTATTTTTATTGACGGAATGGGAAAAGGTTTTCCGGGATGTGCGGCTGCTGGTTGCACAAATAATTATGGAAATAATTCAAAATATAGTCTGTTTAATTTTCAATTCAATTCAAAATTAATGTTCAATTCAAAAGTATATTCACACTTTAGAGCTTTTCAAAACGATGAAGACTACTTATTTGGAGGCTTGCTAATGCCAAGTGACCATTTTTTTATTTAGTTTCCTCATTGGAGGCTATTTTTATAAGCTTTTATTTAACTTGCTTTGTATGTAACTATCTATGTATGTATGTATGTTTGTTCGGGGCAAATCTTGTAAGCTAAATTAAAACCACTTCCTTTTATTGTAGGAGATTGGAATTTGGCATGTAGGTTCAGTCCCGATTTTTGCAAGGCATGACCCGAATTTTTGACAGCTGTCAAAATGGCGGCATTTTTGAGGTTTTTGATTGGTTTTAGAAAAACAGAATGGCAACACTGCCTATTGAGAACGTATGCATTATTGATTTTTCTGCCGACTCGTCCCGTCGCGTCGTCTATCGACGAGCGGGCCGAGGTTATTTCAACCATAAAACTCTTGCCGCGAGTAATGAACAATTTAACAACCTGTATAGGTATATTGTGGGTATATACATATGAAAAAAAAATATATGGGCGGCCATCTTGAAAAAATGACAGTTTAATGACATGTCAAAATTTCAAAGTCAACCGATTTTCATAAAAATTAATATATGGGATGGCCATGGGCTAAAATGAAAGAAAAAAAATTTGAGCTGCCAAATTTAACAGCTGTCAAAAAAATTTCAAAGTTGTCCGATTTTGATAAAAATCGATGATGGCCGTGGGATAAAATGAAAGAAAAACATTTTGAGCTGTCAAATGTGCTGTCAAATGTGACAGCTGTCAAATAATTTCAAATTTGTCCGATTTTGATAAAAATCGATATATTGGATGCCCCCTACCCCATAGTCGGTTTTCAATTTATTTGTCTCACATTTGAACTGTCAAATTTGACAGCTGTCGTTTTTTTTAAGTTCTCCTTTTTTAATGAAAATCGATATACATATTATTAGGATACCCATAGAAAGTTATTTAAGCAAAAAATTGAGTTTAAGTGTGGCACTGAGAAACCAGCATAACTAAAAAGTAGAAAATAAATTTTATAAAAAACCTTTTTAAAAACATGCTTTTATTTAAATACACTAAAAAGAATAAAATAAACTTTTTTCTTTAAAACTTTTATTATGAACTTAGAACGTCATTACACAATTTTAATATTAGATATATAAAAGCTTGTCGCGAGATTTCTCTACATCGATAAACAAGTAAATTAACTAAAACCTGTGTCTACCCTGTCTCATTTTCAAAGTTTGTGTTATGATAGACCACTAGACCAGGAATTACAAGATAAAGTTGTCGTACCAGATTTTTATGAGCTTTTATATAATATTAAAATTGTGTAATGACGTTATAAGTTCATAATAAAAGTTTTAAAGAAAAAGTTTATTTTGTTCTTTTTAGTGTATTTAAATAAAAACTTGTTTTTAAAAAAGTTTTTTTATAAAATTTTTCAGAACAATTTTGAAGAACTTTCCTTAAATGAAAATATATTATGTAAATTCGTTAAATTATTTCAGACAATTAAATTCAACCATCAATCAAATTTTTCCTATAATGTATTTTTTGTTAAAATTATACGCAAAAGTTAGAATTTATTATACCTTAAAGAATATTAATAAGAACTTAAATGTAGCAAACAAAAACCGAAAGCTCCTAATTTAGAAACATTCGTAAATAACTATAAGTAATCAATGTACCTATTTCATTTTGCTGTTATTTCTAGAAATAAATTAATTAATTTGTTTTTTAAATGTTTTCTTTGAGAATGCATATTTATTTAAAGTCAACAATTTAAAAAACGTGTATCTAAATTATGTTCTAGCACCAGTCGAATAATTTTTTACGTCACGTGTAAATTTTTTTTGAATACATCTCTGGGCTGACTGGCGCTTAGGCGGCTATTGGTTTTGGCGAGAGACCTCGCCGCTCTAGTGTTCCCCCTCTTTCGAATCGCAAATCCGAGCGTAAAAAGATCAAAGCGGCACGCTACACTGTCCGAGCTGGTTTTTACTTAAGCTGTGCTCTAACTACAAATTGCTTTATAACTACTGAACACATATTGGCCTGTTTGCCAGTTGAATAAAAAATTCCTTATTAAGATTTGGAGACCCCCTAGAAGAGGGGGCCCGGGGCGGACCGCCCCTTCCGCACCCCCCTTAGTCCGCCCCTGATAAAGTGAGCCTAAAAGAGCCTGTTAAAAGCGACACAAAATAAAATGTATAAAACCGTACAAAACCAAATCATATTTAAAGTACTTATTACAACATTGTGACGATTTCAAAAACATTTTGCGGATGTTTGATATCTCCTTTTGGTTGTATTAAAAATATACATACTCGTCAATCTGATCTAAGCTTTACAAAATAAAATTATTACTTCCGACTACAACGTTATATTACGGTATAAAACCGCTTTCCGAGTATTACGGTAAACAAAGTAAGCATTTTAGAAGTAGCATGTGCAGAAGAGTCTGTTTGTTCCTTTAGAATTTTACAGAAATATTATTAACGCTTAAATTTAAAATGCATTTTATATTTTGTAAATGTTTGGTCCGCGTTTAAAATCTTTATAACTCGAGTAAACGAATTCAGGACTGTAAAAATTGATATGAATAGTTTTCACTTGAATGATATGTAGGTTAATTCAGAGCACGTTTTAAAAATACAGAGAGTTCTACAGGGTGTCTCCAAAAAAAAGACATATCAAAGTTGTGTTTTTTGTAATGGAACACCCTATGCCCTATATATGAATTAATTTTCGAATTCTGGACGAAAAATAAAGGTGAATTTTATAAGAGATGACTAAAATGTGAGGTTTTTGACATATTTAACATTTTCTAGAAATAAAGAACAATTTTTAAATTACAATAAAAGCTACCTAAATTGGAATTTACCCGGTATAACCTAATATGTAGTTAAATTAACTATTGTACTTTAAATTAAATTAAAACTTGATCGAAAAAGTTATACAGGGTGAGACAAAATTAATTTGAACATTGGACACCTTCAAAAGTATGTTACTCTTTTATTTTAAATGGAATACCCAGTATATTATTCCGATATTCAATGGAGAATTCATGTCTCTTTAAAATACTATTAAGGTTGCCTACCCCTTAAACAAAGATTTTCCTAGATATTTTCATTTACATGATTTGATCTGAGTAGATCTTTATTATTTGATAAAATCTAGGTGGCTGGTGATATGTCTGACGTTACTTTCACATAGCTGTCTAATTAGTCCAACTTTAACAACTAGTTATCATTTGTGTCAGTTAAAACAAAAAAAATCAGAAATTTGCCGAAAATGCAAACTTATCCTACATCAGAAAGAATTGATAGGATTCTATTAGTTGGTTAATGCAGTGTATTAATAATAGTAGCAATTAATAGAATACTTAAATGCTCTTGATTTTATTTAGTCTGTTTTTTCTGGGGATATGTTAAAGACAGTGTTTACAAAACCCGTCCAACTATTGTCGACACATGAGAGAAATTATTGTAGCTGCTTTTCGATGTAGAACTCCACATAATGCCTTTTAAAATCATTTTACGCAGTTAACAGGAAAGGAAGCAATTTGAGCATTTGATTTCATTTAGCTAATTTTTGTCACATACTTATAGGTTTATACATATCCAGTTTTAATTGTGTAATAATTAAAATATATTTTAAACCTATATCTTTTTATTACCGTTGAGCATTTTACTATACAATCTTTAATTTTTTTTAAATTAACCAAAGGTATATCACAGCCACCCCTAGATTTTTTCAAATAATAAAATTCTACTGACTCAAAATCATAAAAATTAAAATATCTAGGAAAAACATTGTTTGAGGGGTAGGCAACCTTAATAATATTTTAAAGATATATAAATACCCCATTGAACACCAGAATAATATACTGCGAGTTACATTTAAAATAAAGGAATAACTTGCTTTTAAGTAACTAATGTTCTATATTAATTTTGTCTCACCCTGCATCACTTTTCGGCTGAAATTAAATATACAAAAGTCAACTAAAATTTAGGTAGCTGTTATCGAAATTTAAAATTTTTTATTCATTTTCACAAAATATGAAATATGTCAAAATCCTTAGATTTTAGGAATATGCTTCTTCAATAAAAGTGCGTTTCATTGGTAAAAACACAACTTTGCTGTGTAACTTTTTTTGGGGACACCCTGTATAATTCTATATATTTTTATAAAATGTTTTCAGTTAACCTACATATGCTGCCAACATTTCATTTCGATATAAACTACCGTTCTCCATGGAGCTACCGCGGCGTATGAGAGGCGCCACCCTGTATATAGTTTGTAAACATATGTGTTATATTATAACCAGATATCCGTATTTTTAACAATATACGATAAAAGAATTAATTCTCAGTATTCAAGTACACCTCTTGTTACTATTTGTAAGTTTAATATCTAAAAATCACTTTTTTTAAGATTTTAGATTTTATAAAAGAATCTGAATATTTTCGGAACGAAGGAAAAGATCAATTTTATTAAAAAATAAATAAGTCATTCTTTCGTCATCAATTTCAAGCAGTGCCCAAGAAAACATATTAAAAAGTCCGACACCGTAATGGATGAGAATATTCTTTTGAACTCTTAGCATTATTAATTTTGCCCCCCGATATAATGTTCATCTACTGACAGCTAAAAAATAAAACGCAATCTCCTTTCAAAAAATATCCAAGGAAGTTTTCAATAAAGTTCCATTGTAAAAATTATATTATAGTGTCAAAGTGGAAGAATAATGAAACATTTTTTCGCCACCCCCTAAAATTGCAGCAGAATAAGAAATCGATTTCGTTTTATGATTTTTTTGTTAAATGCGCCTTTAGTAAACTGGCTTGAAGGCGCCATTTAGAAAGGAGCGGCTCGAGTTACTTGGCCCGTGATTAATTGTACGATCGAAAATAATATTCGTAGCTTGTGTAGAAGAAATGAGATGGTTTGATTCCTCTGAATAATAACTTGATTTTATGTTTTTGAAATGATTTACATACAGGGTGTTTTAAAAAATATGTGATATGTCTCGTGGGAAGAATCTTCACGTAAAAATAAGAGTTATTTTTCATATCACCATGGGTCCGATTCTGCTTTGTTTCTTCGCTTCAGGAGGTTTAAGTTTAAGTCATTTATTTAGATTTATTATACACTCAGATGCAAAAAAACACAACCGAGAAAGTTTTATATTTTTGTTATTTTTAGTCCTATTTTCATGATTTTTTTAGAAAACTGTATGTAATTATATCAACTTTAATTCCTAAACAAAGTTAAGAAAGGTAACATTAACTTTAATTAACCTTTCATACTGTTATTGAGGCTGCATATATCATATTGCGTTATGTTTTCCCATTCTTCTTTAAGAACCACGTTCATTTAAAGAAGCTGGTACCGCTTTGCGACCTCTAACCCTTCTGCCAAGCATTTCCCAAACCTCGTACATGTTGGGCAGTTCATAGTAGTACAGCTGGTTCCAAAAAAAATGAATACGACTCTTTAGACATTTTTTCGAATATTTGGGCAGTGTATATTTATGTGTCAAGTATTTTGACATGTTAAGGTTATTGTGACATTGTATAAAACAACTTTGCTTTTGACAAAGTGGCAAATAAATTTTTCAGAACGTCAGCGTGACATGAGTAGAGATATGGGGGACTGGTATCATAGAATATACTGCCCGAAATAATAAAAATATGTTTTAAATCGTATTCAATTTTATTGGAACCAGCTGTACAGGGACATCATTTTAAGTGTCTCACTCGATTTATAATTTTCCTGTTTGGTATTTAAAGATAGTAGAAAGATTTTCTAATGTAATTTTCCGCGAGGATGCCGATTCTCTACACCAAAATTTTTTAAAACGTCAATTTTGACAGATACGACGCCATCTTGATTTTTTTTAAATGGAAACCCCACATATTTTAGCATGGTCCGGTAGACATATTTTAGCTAATTTCAAAATATATAGTTTAGTATACTTTGCTCTTACCGTTTTCGATACACAGTGGATTTAAAATGAATTGTTCCAGAATCATTTTAAGTGTCTCACCCAATTTAAAATTTTCCTCTTTTCTATTTTAAGATAGTAAAAGATATTTTAATGTAATTTTTCGCGAGGATGCCGATTTTCACATTAAAATTTTTACAACGTCAATTTTGACAGATACGACGCCATCTTGATTTTTTTAAATGGAAACTCCCACATATTTTAGCATGGTCCGGTAGACATATTTTAGCTAATTTCAAGAATATATAGTTTAGTATACTTTGCTCTTACCGTTTTCGATATACAGTGGATTTAAAATGAATTGTTCCAGAATCATTTTAAGAGTCTCACCCAATTTAAAATTTTCCTCTTTTCTATTTTAAGATAGTAAAAAGATATTTTAATGTAATTTTTTGCGAGGATGCCGATTTTCTACATTAAAATTTTTTACAACGTCAATTTTGACAGATACGACGCCATCTTGATTTTTTTTAAATGGAAACCCCCACATATTTTAGCATGGTCCGGTAGACATATTTTAGCTAATTAAAGTAACGTCAATATTTGGCTGAAAATTCGTGTCTGGGAGTTTTTTGACATGAGAAACTTGATTTTGATGTCAATATGACTCTTATTTGTAGGGGCGCCACCTACATGTGTTTTAACTGTTTTGAAAAGTAATAACTTTTCGCCCATACCTGTATAAAACTACTGAGTAAAAAAATATACATTTTGTTGACTTTTTACGTAAAAAATATCTCTCGGTAAAAATCGCTACGAGCAACCTTTCTCAAGATATTTCGAATGGAAATAGTCAATACATGTCATTATTGACAAAAAAATAAACACGTTGAGTAGATAGATATTTGGTTGAAATAATAAATGGGATTTTTTAAATTAATTATAAATTTTTCTGCGGAAAATGATGATAAAACAGTTTCTGTTGAACTTTGGCAAAAAACATTTCAAATTTATAATTTCAGACTAGTAACTATTTAGTCCACATGTTTAATATATGTCAATGATGACAGGTATTGATAATTTCGATTCCCAATATCTCGAGAACCATTACTTGTAACAATTTTTACCAACAGACCTTTTTTACGTAAAAATCGTTATAAATGAATATTTTTTCACTTAGTAGTTTTATAGTACGTATACTCAGCAGTACAGACGAAAAGTTATTACCCTTCAAAACAGTTAAAACACGTATGTGGCGCCCCCTAGAAATTGGATTTATATTGACATCAAAATCAAATTTCTCATATCAAAAATTTCCCAGACACCAATTTTCATCAAAGTATTAACGTTACTTCATATATTATTTGGAAAATATCGAAATAAAAATGATACTTCTACTCCCTGTATCTCCGAAACTAAGCAAGTTAGGACATTTATACGAACTTTTTTACTTATTTTTATCTGCAAAATATGCTGCCAAAGTTTCCGGAATCACCCGGTATGTAAAGGTCATATTGAAGAAGAATCAAAGTATAAATAAATAAAAAAATTTAAGCGTCGTAATTGTCAAATTTGACATTTTCAAGAATTTTAAAATTCGAAAATTGTAAACTGGATGAGTCACTTAAAATAATTCTAAAGATTTCATTTTTAAATGCACTGTATATCGAAAACGGTAAGTGCAAAATATACTAAACTATATATTTTTGAAATTAGCTAAAATATGTCTACCGGACCATGCTAAAATATGGGGGGTTTCCATTTAAAAAAATCAAGATGGCGTCGTATCTGTCAAAATTGACGTTGTAGAAAATCTTAATGTAGAAATTCGGCGTCCTCGCGAAAAATTACATTAAAATATCTTTTTACTATCTTAAAATAGAAAAGAGAAAAATTTTAAATTGGGTGAGACACTTAAAATGATTCTGGAACAATTCATTTTTAAATCCACTGTATATCGAAAACGGTAAGTGCAAAGTATACTAAACTATATATTTTTGAAATTAGCTAAAATATGTCTACCGGACCATGCTAAAATATGATAGGATTTCTATTTAAAAAAAATCAAGATGGCGTCGTATCTGTCAAAATTGACGCTGTAAAAAATTTGAATGGAGAAATTCGGCATCCTCGCGAAAATTTACATTGAAATATCTTTTTACTATCTTAAAATAGAGAAGAGGAAAAGTTTAAATTGGGTGAGACACTTAAAATGATTCTGGAACAATTCATTTTTAAATACACTGTATATCGAAAACGGTAAGTGCAAAGTATACTAAATTATATATTTTTGAAATTAGCTAAAATATGTCTACCGGACCATGCTAAAATATGATAGGGTTTCTATTTAAAAAAAATCAAGATGGCGTCGTATCTGTCAAAATTGACGTTGTAAAAAATTTTAATGTAGAAAATCGGCATCCTCGCGAAAAATTACATTAGGAAATCTTTCTACTATCTTTAAATACCAAACAGAAAAATTATAAATCGAGTGAGACACTTAAAATGATGTCCCTGTACATAGTTCACAATAATTACCAAACCTGCCTTGTCATTAGAATTTTTTTTTTATTAGAAGATTACTTCCCCTAGGAGATGCAAGACCTTGTCGTTGGTGGGGAAGCTCCTTGTCAGGTGCTGGCAGAATCTCCTCTAGCACTTTGGCTCGGTCCAAGAAGCATCTCACTCATTGTCTTGTCTCTGGCTGTAGTGGCCAGGGAATTGCACCAAGACATTTAAATCAGGCACCTTCTACTGTCTGTGGTCATGTCTCGCGGGTAGAGGGTGTGGGGGGGGTCTTGGCTTAACCGCCTGGACCAAGAGGAGACAACCTCACCAAAAACCTAAATCCTACGATGGCGGGGCCAGGTCAAAGGGATGCGTGGCTAGATAGGGGACTAGCCATTACTGGTCTCAACCTTGGGGCATCAGGGGGCACCCCATTGTATTTACCCCTTACTTCTACATGCATTCTCTGTAGAAGTGGACTGACTATCCCTAGCGACTCGTGGGAACACTATGAGCAGTAATAAAAATAAAAACACCAACACCACCGGAGAAGCTGTGGGGAAACCCCCTAGCGACACTGGGAACAGGAACAATGAAAGTTCCAAGGGGTCAAACCCCAAAGAAAACTACAGGAGAGGTGGCTGACACTTGCGCGGGACCGTCCTGCGCTAGGTGGTACTCAAGCTACCACCTCCTTTAGCAAGGGTCGGGAGCTTACCTCTAAACCCAACAGGCGACACAGACTACCGTTTAGTCTACCTGGCCTGGGTCAACCAGGCGGGTTGGACGATCCGCTGAGAGTGGGTCTTAGCGGAGCAGAAGCACGGAGATACCTCCGACTGCTCCACGCAGGACTTGCTCCAGAGGAAGCAAAGAGAAAGTACTCCTCCATAGAGGGGAGGGTAAAGGAACCAAGAAACAGGCCGGCGCATCTTCACCAAAGGGCAAAAGAGGGAACGAAAACCTTTCACCTCTGCTCCGGCAAGAAGAGAAAAAAGCCAGGATGGAAAGACGTCCAACACCGAGAAGCAAGCAGGGACATATCACCAGCTTTGCCTCTATTGCTGGACAAGTGAAAATGGCAGTGCTACCAAAGGATTACCCAGAGGTTGTACTGACCACCGACCAGCAAACGGCTCTAGAAGAGGCGATACTGGACGAAGTAGTGGCGATTGGAGAGCAACACAACGACGGACAAAATGTGGGTCAAATACGATTTGCGGGGGATTCACTTTCGGGTGGGCATGCTCCTCATAGACTGTGTATCTCCAGAATCGGCGGATTGGTTGATAGAAACGGCACCTAAACTTAAGAATTGGCAGGGGCCGGGACTGGTTGCTCTGAAGGAGAAAACATCCCTAAGGAGGCGACCATCACGGTCTATTTGCCAAGGAGCAAAGGGAAAGACACCACCTACCTGCTGAACCTTATCCAGGGTCAGAACCCGATGTAAGGACGTCGTGTTGGCGAATCATCAACTCGAGGGAGGAGGGCCACGGCCAAGTCCTCACAATAGGAATTGACCTCAAATCCAAGGAGGCAATAGAGCAAGAGGGATACACTCTTTACTATAGATTCGGGACAACACCGGTATCAGGTCTAAGAAGAGACCAAGCTAAACAGGTAGAGAAAATGGAGACATATCCTCCAGCCTCTACCTCACAGGAACCTCAGCCGAAGACTAGCTCCTCGACTGTGAAGGGCACGGAGGGCCAAACCCCAACCGTGGAAGGGTGTATATCCTCGGAGAAGGTTGATGGCCACTTCTCGGAGGAGGAACTTCCGTTCGAGGAGGAGTGAAATTCCGAAATTCCGGAAAAAAAAAAAAAATTTCCTGGGAGGAGGAAATTCCGAAAATAAGGAAGGCAAAACTTTGTATTTTCCAAAAGTATCTCGATCAAGAATTGTTCTTGCCTTAAAATTGTTCCATTTTTGTTTTGTATTAAATGTACCATTTTTCTTCCATAAAATGGATTAAGTGGTTAAAAAATAAAATTCTTATATTTCTTTATATCATGGAACGCAATAGCGCAAATAACACATAATAATAATTATTTACACTGCCGAAATCAGACGTAAGAAAACACTGTAAAAGAACAGAATTTGTATGAAAATGTATTAAAAATATAAGTACCTAGTATAACAACATACTAAAATGGTAAACACTGGTATATCGCCACGATTTGGTGGACCTCGTCATTTTTTTCTCCTCTTTTCCCTCCAAGCAGTTGGTTTATTAGTATATTCATCGAGCACTCTGTTGGACTTTGTTGTATTTTATTTCCAGATTAACAATCTCACCCTTAAACTTTATATGAAACTGATTATTGAATATTAAACATATCTGTGTATATTGATCCATCAATAACTTACCGAATATCAGTGTAAGAAGTTCTTTGAAGTGTTTAAATCTTTCTTTCTCTGGTCCATTTAGATTTGTATTATTTCAAAATTAAGAAAAATTATATTGCAGAGCTAACTCAGCTAACCTCTTTATTATTATACGAGGATATTTGGAGTTTTCATTCATTGGAGTCAAAATTTGGTAAATTGGGTATCGAGTAAGGGAAGAGTCACTGCTATAATATTAATAATACTCTTAGGAAGGTGTAACAAGGTAATTAAAAACTTGTACTTACCTTAAAATCTCTTTTAAACTACACACAAACAGAACATTTATATACAGCTTCCGAATGATAAAACAATAATGGCTGCTAACACATACCACTCCTAGAAAGTACACTTGGTCGGTGTATCTACGCTGAGGCTATCCGCGCATGCGCACACCTTCATTTCATGCTAGAATGTAGACACAACAGTACACTATTACAAAGTGTCTATATAGATATTTATATTATGTGTATACGTCACATTTTTACAAGGTGTGTACTATAGGCCCAACTATGATACGAAGTATCACACATCCATATGACATGTATGTCTATACCACATTGTATGTCCCATATACCGACGTCAGATTTCATCATTTTAATAATTATTTGTTACGTTACAAAAAACTCTTTAGAATCTTGAGTGCATACGGTATACAACTAGTAAACACTGTATCACACAATTCTATCAATATAAACCTGCGTGTATCTCATATGTATATGTTAGAACTAGATGAACACTTAAGTTCACTTTAACATAATGTTGTTTCTCATGTGTCTCCCTTATAGGGTAAGGGTAAGTATTTTAAAAGATTTGTTTTTTTAACACAATATTTTAAAATAGTTATTTAATGACGTTAGTTATTTAATTTCGTAATGAAGACGTAAATCACAAATCATATTAACAATTACTTAAATTTTGAGTCATAAAATCAAATAACTTAAGTCGCTGAAATGATTTATATCAAAAAAGTTTTTCTGTGATCTTGCAATTCTTATTTCATCTTGTATAAATATCCCTGTACGTATTATAGTAATAATTGATTATCCTTAAAATGTTTTAATAAAGTAAGAAATTTGCAAATTATTAAAAGTTTTGAGATATTGCTTTGTAGTTACTTTACTGTAAAATACTTGATAAATATTTATAGAACAATTTTGAAGAGTAACTTGCTTCTATAGTATCACCTAACTTGATCGTAAAAATATTTTTACAGCTTTTGTTCAGTTATAAAATAGCTATTTGATGCTGTAAAATGCAGGACCAATTCGGAAACTTGTTTTAGTCTTTAGAGTAATATAATAAAATTTTTAAAAACTATAGAGAAAGAACTTTTATGTTTACTTTTTTTCGAATTACACTTAATAAGAAATGTAAAAACTACTATAAAATAATTACAACAGTAAAAAAAAAAATATCATTATAATATAAAATGATTGCAATAGAACGCTTAATAAAAATCAACATTACAAAGCCAAAGTTATTTGACTGTTATAAACATGCAATAATCTATATTAATATATAAAATCCTTAAGTGACTGACATACTGATTAATCACGATCCTGCTCAAACCACTCAACGTAGGAAGCTCAATTTTGGCATACAGGTTGATTCTAGGGTGTAGAGGTTCGATAAGAAGGGATTTTTCGAAATTCCAGTTCCAAGAGGGTGAAACCACCCCTCAAATATTACAATATTTTTTTGTTTGATTTTTGGAAAACAGATTGGCTTTAGGGTGTAGAGGTTCGATAAGAAGGGATTTTTGGAAACTCGAATTCTAAAAGGGTGAAACTATCCCTCAAATATTAAAGTATTTTTTATTTAAAAACCGGTGAGTTTTTTGGAAAAACTCTTAAACCCGTTTATTTTATTTTGTCGTTTTACATATTTTAAGATTTTTTATAAATTTATACAGGGTGTTTCATAAAATATGACCAATGAGTAATCACGATTCTGCTTAAACTGCTTGACGTAAAAAGCTTATTTTTGGCAAACGGATTTTTCGAAAGTCAAATTCCAACGAGATGAAACTACCCCTCAAATATTACCAAGTTATATAATAATATCGCCATATTGTTTTTTCTCATGCTGACATAAATGTGAGAAAATGTTATCCAGTTTGTATGTTAATGGAAATTCTTGCTTTGCTTTATCATCACCATTACAAATGATTAATTCGACGCGAACGAAGTCGCTGGTACAAGGTAATTGAATATAAAATAAAGAATTATTCTTTTATAATTCAATTTCCAATTCAAAATATTAGTATCAGTATTTGGTGCGTCTCAAAAGTGATTCATCCCTATAGTTTTTTTATTTTTTCAGATAAAAAAAAAACGTTATTTGGTATGCTAGTATATGACATCAATTATGATTGATTACTGTTTCATAGGAAATGACTACAACTTTTTATTTTTAAATAGCATCCTCGAGATTTTTTTACTTTATTCGATAGAAAATAACACTCTGAATAGAATGACATATTGTATGTCAAGTTTTGACATTTTCCCTTAAAACAAAATTGTATTTTAAATTTCAAGCTATAGTGTCATGGCTTTGTTAAAACCACTAATTTTTTAATCAAGGAACTTTGGAAAATAGATTTGATCGTCTAGTGTTTTTAGTGTCTTGTCCTGGTCGGTTTGATCATGCTCAAATCGTATTTTTAATCATATCTCAATTTTTTCAAATGGCACGAGGGTGGCTCAATAGCATATTTGGAAAAGAAATTTTTTTACGAATAATATGGTACCATACACTTGGTATTTCGAGTCAAATTGTCGTTATGAATCGCATGTTGCAATTTCAAATAAACCATATTTGAAGATGTCAAAAGTTGACATATGATATGTCATTCTATTCAAAGTGTCATTTTCTATCAAATAAAGTAGAAATATACCGAGTGTACCATTTAAAAATCAAAAGTTGTAGTCATTTCCGGTGAAAGAGGAAGTGAACGAAAACAATTGAATATGTCAATTAATCCTTATTTATGTCATTTACTAACATACCAAATCTCGACTTTTTATCTGAAAAAATAAAAAAGTTATAGGAATGAACCACTTTTGAGACTCACCCGGTATTCTCACAAAACTCTCAACATCTAGATAAGTTTCTATACAGGGTGTCTTAAATAAGTGCAAATATTTTTAGAGGTAGTATATTTCAACCCCAAAAACTTTTTCGCGAAAAGAAAATTTTGAAAATTTGGAATTTTTTGAAAAAAAATAGAAATTTTTTACTTTTTAGTTAAAAACATAATTTCTTGATAATATGGTAACATAGGTAGTAGATTATATTTACAAGAAAGAAAACCCAGAAAAGATTTGAGCAAAAAATATTTTTTTTGGAAATTTTCACTAGTAATACCACTAGAGGTGAAATTATTTGCTTATTCTCGTCTTCGACTAGGGATAATTTTCAAAATATTCATGAGCTCGAAAAAATTTCGATTTAATTTGACCTCGTGTGGTATTCGGTAAGAAAATTCCACACCAAATTGTGTTTGAAAATAAAATAATTAAAATGTATTTTTCGATTTTTGGTCGACTTGATTATTTAGTTAATATGGTAACTAAGTGACACCCATACCTAAAAACTATTTCAGTTTTGAAGCTGTCAAGCGGCACGACTTAAAAAAATGTATATAAATAAATAATGGTGGTAAAATATTCTTAGCCTATAAACTGTTGATTTCTACTGATTGTAGTAGCTCAAAAGTGCCATTTTAGGACCTAAAATATTATATTCTTTCATTTTATAGATACTTGGACTTACTACAAGTAGTAGAAAATCATAATTTAAAAGGTTTTTCGGAACGCTACATGAACATATTCACAGTTTTGGTAGCAATTTAGACCTATTTATAAATTGTTGACTTTTTCTACTCGTTGTAGTTGCACGAAAATACCATCTCAAGACACAACACAATATATTCTTTAATTTTACATAAGTTTCGAGTAACTACAAGTGGTAGAAAATTGCTTTTTTGCATTTTTATTAACTTTTCATACACGCTTTATTGGTATGGAATTCATAACCAGCGCGCAGCGTCAGCAAGCGTCAATCATAAAAGACTGTGATCATCGTATGTTGACAGTTCAAAATATCAGACAAACTCGCGCTTTGTTGTAATAAAAAATATTGTGTGGCTTAAAAAACCAACAAAATTCTTTGTTTTAAAAATGAATCGGTTTAAAAATCATACTACATGCAAAATATGCGTGAAATTGTCTGATGTAATGATCAATCATCGTGCGATGACTTATTTACCCGCATTAATAGAGGATTGTGGCTCCTACTAGAAGAAAGAAAATTTGTTTCGAATTGTTCACGAATATTTGCATCTAAACTACTCAAAATTCAAAGTAATAAATGGAAAAAAGGTGAATTAAATAGTGTCTAAATATTATAATTATATATTTCATTAGACATATTAATTCAGTCCATTCCAAGTCCTACATTTTTGCCATTAAGAAGACAGGAGGTGTCCAAAGAATATATAAAACATCTCAGCTTTGTAACTGAAATTTGTCAAAGTTATCATGTATACAAATAAAAACCAGACTCTCAAAAGGGTGGCCCCCTCTGTTGGGTGCCCACAAGAAAAATAATTTCACTAAAACTTATCCGTTGCCATGGTGATTTGTCAAAAGAAAACACGTTTTGATTGGTTAAAAATTACAGGTGTGGAATTTTCAAAGTAAAATAACTCGGTTACTTTGGACTTATTTGAGAAACGGTATAGAGCAAATACATATGTTTCTTTTATTGAGATCTACCAGCCCTGACAATATTTGTACTTATTATAAGACTCACCCTGTATAAAAACATAGGTTTTATACAAACAGTATAAAATAAAACATTGTGCTTAATTCTTCGGCAATTAACCTGTTTAACATCTAACTCGTGACTATTGAGAGTTAATAATATAAGGCATAAAAAATCCAGGTGGATCAAATTGCCCGAAAATATTTAAAGTTGTGTCATTGCTCCACTCTAACTCTCGAAAATAGAAGAAAGAAAAAAGGCATAGAATTTAAACGATGACATATAAATGGTTCTGTAACATCTAGAATGCGTGCAAAATGTAATTCATCCTTTGAATATTTCAGGATCGCAGACGGAGTTGATAGGTTTGTCGCTCCTTCCATCGCATACGTCTAAAATACCGCAAGAATTGGAAAGAACGTAGAAATAAAATATAAATAATATTATGTAAGTGTAGCAGTATTTCGAAATTTATAAAAGCATTACAATTTGCATTTTATTTTTGTAAAAAATATGTATATTTCTAAATATTACTTGATAAATGGCCATTGCCTTTTTAATAAAACTAGAACTGATGCCCGAACAATACTTGTGTATATTTGTATCTCGTATTTTTTTATTTCTTGAAGGTTCTTTTATTATAACTTTGGCATTATTAAACTCGATTGTATGATTTTTGCATAATGAGAGTTTAAGTGTCTTCAATTTTCGCTTCAGAGGTGTGTTGATCGATTAGTTGCATGGTGTTCATATAATAACTTACCATTGAACGTTGAAAAATGTAAAGTCATGTCTTATACCTTGAAATTGGAAACACAAATTTATAATTATTCTATCGGTGATACGATGATAGGTAGAGTATCTGTTTTTAAAGATTTGGGTGTCAAATTTGACAGTAAACTTAACACTTGTCTTTCGTTCAGCATATATCTGAAGTCGTTCAATCTTCGTTTAAGGCCTTGGGATTTATTGTGCGTAATACTAGAGATTTTAGCAATAGTAACACATTAAAACTACTCTATTATGCTTTTGTAAGATCAAAGCTAGAGTATGCATCAATTGTATGGTCGCCGTTTTATGCGGCACATATTAATGCTCTCGAGCAGGTACAGCGTCGTTTTCTGAAATATCTGAGTTTAAGAACTGATGGGGTTTACCCGCAAATTGGCTGCTGTCACAGCTCTTTATTGCAGAAACATTCGCTAGATTCCTTGGAGGTTCGACGGACGAATTCAGAGCTGAAATTTTTATACAAGTTATTACATAATGAAATTGATAGTCCGGATGTTCTCAGTCAAATCAATTTTCTGGTCCCACGCAGCTCTCGGTATAGCTGTACATTTTATGTGGTCTCCTCGCGCACAAATGTAAGTAAATATTCGCCATTGAAACGTATGCAGGATGCATATAATTTATATCAGTGTAATTTTGATATTTTCAGCTGCAGTTTGGTTTCGGTTGTGAGTTCAGTTTAGTGGTTTTTCTTGGTTTATATTGTTGTTGTTTTTTTTCATTGATATGTATTTTTTCTCGTTGATGTTATTTTTTGTTTAATTTAATTATTTTGTATTGAATATTTTTGTGTGTTACCCACTCTGTAATTGGCGTAAGCTGTAGAGTGTTGTAGAATAAATAAATAAATAAATAAATAAATAAATTTTCAAAAATATATCATAGTTTTTTAATCGTTATGTGCTCTAATTAAAATATTTAAAGCGATCCTGTATCTCTGCAATATAAAATTTCTCATATTTGCTTAAGTATTTTTTTACATTATTTGCAATAATTTTTTTGATTTTCTCAAAAGTAACGACAGGAAAAAATAAAATTGATTTTCAAAAAAGTCCGTTTTTTTTTCAAAAAACTCAGCTATACTTGAAGTTTTTAAAACTTTTGTCATGGCATCTTGGTGAACATCCCAAAGCGCAACTTTGCCCCAATTTAACCATGTTCGTATCTATTACGGTTACCGAGATACCAATGCTCGTACCTCAAATTAGTAGTAGTTCAGCACCAAGACCGTTGGTCGGTACATGTTTAGGCAGGAATTCTAGGATGGCTAATGGTTATCTGAATGAAATGAACTATCCATAATTTCTAACAGATGAATTGCCAATTTTGTTAGAGGATCCATCATAATAAAAATGCATTTGTTGCAATTTCATCAGCATGAATAGAGTTGGTGTAGATAATTCAGTTTGGTGCAGTTGTGTCGCATATTTTGCTATGAATGTGTGGGGCTCCTTGGATACCACTTACTTTAGTAGATAGAAACGCTGGAGCGGCATATTTTCATGGCTAGCTAGGTCATCGGATTCAATATGCCTGGGTTTTAATTTATTGGGCCGAATCCAAACCAAACCTGAACGAACATGGATAGATAACAATTAAATGGTATTAAAATGAAATTATAATATATGTTTTGATATTTTAACGGAACCAATTTACCTCTTTTTGTTTTCTAGCCTACTACTATAATTTTTAAACTATATATAGTCTAAGCGGCAGCCTAACATAATTTGTTCTTTTAATATCTACGGTTAGAGACAAGATAGAAAATTGCGGTTTGCGCTGATATTTTGAAAATTTTGTGCGCTCTTTAACTGTGTAAAGAGAAATATAGCCTCTTATTTAATTTTTTTATGCAAAAGCGCAATATCTGTTATGATGTCAAACAGCGCCCCCTAGCTACCACGAAAAAAATGATGGAAACAAAATTTATACTGGAAATTATTAAGGAAGAACAGCTCTTTTAAACGAGCCCTAGTGTGTTTAAATCGGTTAACCTAAATCAGAGTTATCCTTATTTTAATAAAAGCAAGTTTATTTACCTTGGTGAACATCCCAAAGCGCAACTTTGCCCCAATTTAACCATGTTTGTATCTATTACGGTTACCGAGATACCAATGCTCGTACCTCAAATTTGTAGCACCCTGTATACATACAAGTTATTTTCCAAATATTTTTAAAAACAAAGTTGTTTTTTTAAAGTAACAATTTTATTGAAAATGGATATTTTAAAATTCATACTTAATAATCTCGTTAGCTCTTAAAGAAATATAACCATCAAGACATTAAAAAAATATATACCTCTGTTTTAATGTCTTGATGGTTATATTTGTTTGAGAGAATTATATCAAGGAAACTATATTTACAATTTAATAAGTTTCTCTAGTCATTTTTTTATCGGTATTGTATCAGTAAAATTTAATACAAATCATAATTTATAGATACATGATTGTCATATCTTTTCTTTTCTTTCATATTGGTACTAAAGTCTCACTAAAATCAATTCAGTTTAAATAATAATAAATAAACACACAATAATTTACACCATATCTTTTTTCAATCATCAATTTTCAAAAATATATATAGTTTCATAATTGTCGTGCTCATGTGATTAAACCATTTAAAGCTACCCATGATTCTCCATTATGAACAAAATTGTAATGTAACATAAATTACATTTAAAAACTAATACATTTTTCTTCATATTTTTAATTCAACATTTTTTATAAACTTGCATACATCTAAATATTAACAGCAACAATATACTAATGTCAGTACACATACAGTAATACATTCATATATCTCATTCATTCATGTCCTCGGATTGTCCTTACAAGAGGAAAAACATTTTTATTATTGACATTTTGAGAAAAATGCATTCTTTATAAAATTTTTGCTTATTCTAAAATGGTTAATCCCGTTTATATTTTTGCAAATTTCTATACCTTTTTAGAGAAAATTAAGAAAAACATGAGAATATGATGGAAAAACAAAACGCGTAACGCGTTTCTATGGTAATATAAATTCGTTTTCATTCTCTGATATACTGTTATTATCAAAATTTTAATTAATATAATATTTTTTGTTGTTTTAAAATGTTTGAAAAGCACAAACTTTATTTAGTACAATGCTACGGAAAGGTGGTAATAGTTATCCCGAAAATTTAATACTTTAACAACAGCAAAGAATATGATTTTAATCAAAATTAATAAAAACTATCTATCAAACATCTATCAAAGAATGAAATCGAATTAATATTACCATAGAAAGCCTTTTGGTTTTCAGGATTTAGAAAAAATTCCACCATATTTTCATATTTCTCTTAATTTTCTCTCAAACGTTATAAAAATTTGAAAAGATATAAACGGGATTAACCCGATTAACCATTTTAGAACAAGCAAAATTTTTTTATAAAAAATGCACTTTTCTCAAAATGTCAATAATAAAAAAGTTTTTCTTCTTATAAAGACAATCCAGGGACATTCTGTACATTTTTGATATTATGATTCAAAAAAAAAAATATATTATTTAAAAAAACAATATACGGTTTTATTGATAATTCGCTTAATATCAATAAAACATACATATAAGTTATTTTTTAAAAACCCAAGTTATTTTTTAAAAACAAAAAGAAGTTTTATAAAAGTGAACAATTGAAATTAGGTATTTAAAATATTTTAAAAATGTATACTTAATAATCTTATTTTTAATATAATTCAATCAAACAAACATAACCATTAAAGCACTAAAAAAGAGGTATAGGAACGAAACTGTATTCACAATTTATTAATTTTCTTTAGTCCTTTTTTCATCTTTCCTTATATTTATATTAGTAAAATGTAATACAAATCATAATTTATAAATACATGATTGTCATGTCTTTTTTTACTTTTATACTGGCACTAAAGCCTCATTAATATCAATTCAATTTAAATAATACTACATAAACAATAATATATTCATACCTTAATATTTTATATGTACAGGGTGGCGCCTCTCATACGCCGGGGAGGCTCCAAGGAGAACGACAGTCTGTATTGAAATGAAATTTTGTGAGCTTATGTAGGTTAACTCAAAGCACTTTTTAAAAATATAGAGAGTTTTACAGGGTGTCCCCAAAAAAAGATACATATCAAAGTTGTGTTTTTTGAAATGGAACACCCTATATATTAATTAATTTTTGGATTCTGGGAGAAAAATAAAGGTGTTTTATAAGAAAAGTATATGACTGAAATGTAAGGTTTTTGACATATTTACCATTTTCTAGAAAAAAAGAACAATTTTTAAATTGCAATAAAAGCTACCTAAACTGGAATTTACCCGGTATAGCCTAATATGTAGTTAAATTAACTATTGTACTTTAAATCAAATTAAAACTTGATCCAAAAAGGTATACAGGGTGAGACAGAATTAATATTGAATATTGGTCACCTTTAAAAGCATGTTACTCTCTTATTTTAAATGGAACACCCAGTATATTACTCCGATAGTCAATGAAGAATTCATGTCTCTTCAAAATACTATTATGGTTGCCTACCCCTCAAACAAAGATTTTCCTAGATATTTTCCTATATTTACATGATTTGATCTGAGTAGATTTTTATTATTTGATTAAATCTAGGTGGCTGTGATATGGGGGTCTGACATTAGTTCAACATAGTTGTCTAATTAGTCCAACTTTAACAACTAGTTATCATTTTGTGTCAGTTAAAACAAAAAAAATTCTCAGAAATTTGCCGAAAATATAAACTTATCCTACATCAGAGAGAATTGATATGATTCTGTTAGTTGGTGAATGCAGTGCGTTTATCTAGTCTGGGTTATTTTTATGGGGATATGTTAAAGACAGTGTTTATAAAACTCGACCAACTATTGTCGATAACACGAGGGAAATTATTGTTGCTGCTTTTCGAGGTAGAACTCCACATATGCCTTTTAAAATGAAAAGATCCTTTTGAAAAGACAATCATTTTATGCAGTTAACAGGAAAGAAAGCATTTTGAGCATTTGATTTCATCTAGCTAATTTTTTTGGCATAATTATAGGTTTATATCTAGTTTTAATTCTGTAATAATTAAAATATGCTTTAAACGTGTATGTTTTTATTACCCTTGGGTATTTTACTCTACAATCTTTAATTTTCCAAACCAAACAAAAGGCTTCATCAGACAGCCACCTAGATTTTTTCAAATAATATAGATTTACTAACGCAAAATCATAAAAATTAAAATATATCAGATAATATTTGTCTGACGGGTAGGCAACCTTAATAATATTTTGAAGATATATAAATTCCCCATTGTCAACCAGAAAAATTTACTGGGTGTTCCATTTAAAATAAAGGAGTAACTTGCTTTTAAAAGTGACTAATGTTCCATATTAATTTTGTCTCATCCTGTATAACTTTTCGGGTCAAATTTCAATTTGGTTTAACATACAATAGTTACTCTAATTAAATATCAGGCTATACAAGGTCGACGAAAATTTAGGTAGCTGTTATCAAAATTTAAAATTTACTCTTCATTTTCACAAAATGTGAAATATGTCAAAATCCTTAGATTTTAGGTATATGCTTCTTTAATAAAACTCACCTTTATTTTTATCCTAGAATCCGAAAATCAATTAATATATAGAGTGTTCCATTAGAAAAAACATAACTTTGATGTGTAACTTTTTGTGGGGACAGCCTATATAATTCTATATATTTTTATAAAATGCTTTCTGTTAACCTACATATGCTGCCAAAATTTCATTTTGATATAAACTACCGTTCCCCATGGAGCTTCCGCGGCGTATGAGCGGCGCCACCCTGTATATAGTTTGTAAACATATGTGTTATATTGTAACCAGATATCCGTAATTTTAACAATATACGGATGGAGCTTCCGCGGCGTATGAGAAGCGCCACCCTGTATGTTGGAGTATTCAATTTTTTTTATTAGGAGTCTATACCGAGTGTACCTCAAAAATGGCTTACCACTTAACTTTTTTATTTTTTCAGATAAATAAACGAGATTTGGAATGTTAGAATTTGACATAAATCAGTATTGTTTGATGTATTCAACTGTTTTCGGTCACTTCTAGTTTCCCCGGAAATGTCTCCAACTTTTTATGTTTAAACGGCAACATAGGTTTTTTAACTTTATTCGGTTAAAAATGATATTCTGAATAGAATGACATTTCATATGTCAACTTTTGACATTTTCGCTAAGAATAGTAGTATTTTAAATTTTAATCTAGATTGCTATGGCTGTGCTAAAAATGTAATTTTCTATCAAATGAAGTAAAAAATACCGAGTGTCATTTAAAAATCAAAAGTTGTAGTAATTTCCGGTGAAACAGAAAGTGACCGAAAACAACTGAATACGTCAATCAATCCTAATTTCTGTCATATACCAACATACCAAATTTCGTGTTAAAATCTGAAAGAATACACTGAAATGCACTGAAAAAATACACTAAAATGACATCGTCCTAATTGCCAATAGTCCTGAAGAACTACAAGCACAAATTAATGAACTAAATACAGCCAGTAATAAAGTGGGTATCAAAATGAATTTAACAAAAACTAAAGTAATGTACAACGAACTAGTGGAAAGAAAAGACATTCTAATAAATAACACAACACTGAAAATATTAGAAGAATATATTTAGGACAACTAATACACAGATCGGTACCTCTACTACCAGAAATCAACAGAAGAATTAAGTTAGCATGCAGTACTTATGGAAGAAACTCAATCATTTTCAAATCTATGCCACTCTATCTAAAAAAGAAAACATTCGACCAATGTGTACTACCAGTCATGACCTACGCATGCGAAACCTGGACACTTAAAACTGACATCATAAGGAAACTGTAGGTCGCACAACCAAGAGAGACTGTAAAAGAATAGAGTGGATACGAAAAAGGACCGAATAGATGTTTTCCACAGAGTCAAATCCCTCAAGTGGCAATAGGCAGGACACCTGGCAAGAAGGACGGACAACAGATGGATCATAACAATTACAGCATGGTACCTACGAGGAATAAAGAGCCCTAGATGAGATGGGACCATAATATTAGGAAATTAGCAGGGATAACTTACTAACTACTAACTAGATAACTAACTAACTACAAAGAAAGTATGTGAGGAAGTAAAAAAAAATATAGGGGTGGGCCACATTTGAGAAACACCCGGTATACAGGGTGGTCCAAACTGTATTCCGGAAACTTCGGCAGCATATTATGCAGATAAAAATAAGTAAAAGAGTTCGTATAAGTGTATATCCTAAAATGCGTTTCGGAGATACAGGGTGTAGAAGTTTCATTTTTATTTCGATTTTGTCCAAATAATTCATAGTCAATATTTGGATGAAGTTAATAAGACGTCAATAAGTAACGTCAATATTTGAATGAAAATTGGTGTCTAAGAGTTTTTTGTCATGAGAAATTCGATTTTGATATCAATATGACTCCTACTTGTAGAGGGTGCCACCTACATATTTTTTCACTGGTTTGAAAAGTAATAACTTTTCGTCCGCACCTGTATAAAACTAGTAGAGTAAAAAAAATATATATTTACGACGTACGACGTTTTTTACGTAAAAAAGGTATCTTAGTAAAAATTGCAACGAGTAATGGTTCTCGAGATATTTGGAATCGAAATTATCAAGACCTATCATCATTGACATAAATTAAACATGTTGACTAAATAGTTATTAAACTGAAATCAGAAATTATAAATGTTTTTGTTCCAAAAGTTCAACAAAAACTGTTTTATCATCATTTTTTTTGTAGAAAAGTTTATGATAAATTTAAAAAAATAAAAATTTCCCAAATTTATTATTTCAGTGAAGTAACTATCTACTCAACGTGTATATATTTTTGTCAATAATGACACGTTTTGATGATTTCC
This sequence comes from Sitophilus oryzae, assembly GCF_002938485.1. Lineage (NCBI taxonomy): Eukaryota > Metazoa > Arthropoda > Insecta > Coleoptera > Curculionidae > Sitophilus > Sitophilus oryzae. Next base: position 177,042 of record NW_022145811.1, on the reverse strand, counting down.
ATTCTAAATATCTTGAGAACGGTTCCTCGTAGCGATTTTTACCAAGGGATCATGTCATTTATCATGTCAAAAAACTCCCATACACCAATTTTCATCTAAATATTGACGTTACTTCATAAATTATTTGGAAAAAATCGAAATAATAATGAAACTTCTACACCCTGTATCTCCGAAACTAAGCATTTTAGGACATAGGTACATATATAGGAACTTTTTTTATTTATTTTTATGTGCAGAATATGTTACCGAAGTTTCCGGAATACAGTTGGACCACCCTGTCACTATATATCTAATTGTCACTTTTATCAATTTATCTAATTGTCAAGTTTTATTTATTTTAAATTAAATATCTTAAAATAATTAATATCTAATTGATATCTTAAATATATAACCATAATTATCAGTTGACTAAAATAAAGCTGAACATTAAATCGCGAAAAACAGACTCTTGGTCAATATTAAGCAAAGATTTACGTTCAAACTTTAGCCTGGAGAAATTTTCTAATTAAGTGCCACGTGCAAAAACGAGTGCCCTTTTGATAAAGGCGTTTTAAACTTCCCTTTAAAGTTTTGATATAGAACTAATTGGCTTTGCTTTACTTGATATATTTACTGCATGTGTTGCATCTGCGGTGATACTGCCAGCGCAGGTTATTTCCATTACTTTTTTAGTCTACCGCATAATGTATAGAATATTACACTATAAACAATTTTAAAAATTTATTATAATAAATTATCCATATACAGGGTTGTTTACCACATACGACACGGAGTATTGTAGTCAAACAATTAGTTAAATTTTTTACACATTGTAAGTTTTGGGTTCGTTGAAGGACTATTAGAGCTTTACAATTTAAAAAAATATTTTTACAAGATACAGTGTTCCGAATAAATAAAAATATGAAAGTTGTATTATGTAGAGATCCCCAGTGTTGGACCAAAGTTGGGTGCATTAAGAGATGGGCAAGTCTGGATTTCGCAGTATTGGGTCGATAATGTCACTGTTAATTTAAGTTCTGCCACAATTTCCATCTAGATTTACTACCTTTATACAACTATCAGTAGTAGAATAAATAATAAACAACATAAAATATGCTCCGTAAAGACTGACAAATCCACAAAATTTCAAATCAAATTCAAATGTGTCAAATGAATCGTCAAACAGAACTGTCAAGGATCCCCACCCTAGAGTCCTTTTTCCGCCCACAAGGCATGAATACATGGATAACATTATGCTCCTTCCTTAATCTTCTTATTCAAAGGGATGAAAGTAAAAAATATCTCTTGGTAAAAATGGCTACGAGTAACCGTTCTCGAGATATTTAGAATGGAAATAGTGAATACATGTCATTATTGACAAAAAATAAACATGTTGAGTAGATAGTTATTTGACTGAAATAATAAATTTGGGAACTTTTTATTTTATTAAATTAATCATAAATATTTCTTTGAAAAAAAATGATGAAAAACCCATTACTCGTAGCGACTTAAGATTTTCTTACGTAAAAAACATCGTAAATGTATATTTTTTCACCCAGTAGTTTTATACAGGTACGGACGAAAAGTTATTATTCTTCAAACCACTTAAATAGTATGTAGGGGGCTCCCTCTACAAGTAGGAGTCACATTGACATCAAAATCAATTTTTTCATCTAAATATTGATGTTACTTTAGAAATTATTAGGAAAAAATGGAAATAAACATGAAACTTCTATACCCTGTATCTCCGAAACTAAGCATTTTAGGACATACATTTATACGAACCTTTTTTCTGCAGAATATGCTGCCGAAGTTTCCGGAATACAGTTCGGACCGCCCTGTATATTAAGGGTCTTAAATAAGTGCAAATATTTTTAGAGGTAGTAAGTACCGTATGATCGAGAAAAAACGGCGTCAACGATGGCTATGAAATGAAGATCGCTGTCATTTTATATGTAAATTTATATGGGAAATGTCATCGATCGTCATTTCCCAGCCAACTGGACGCCGTTTTTTTTCGATCATACGGTATATTTCGACCTCAAAAACACGTCTATAAGGGGCTTTCGCGAAAAAAAGGTTAAATATTAGGAATTTTTTGAAAAAATTATTGGAAACTTTTTTAATTTTTAATTAAAAAGCATAATATCTTCATAATATGGCTAAATAGGTAGTAGATTAATTTTACAAGAAACAACACAGAGAAAAGATCCAGAGGTTCTCAAAATTTTATATTTTTTTTAATTTTCAAAATAAAATAGAAGAAGGAAGAAGAAGAAGAAGAAGGATTTTATATAAGCCACATCACATCAGCTGCTGGGCCATTTAGCGGCATTGATCAAATTAAAATTAAATTAAACTATATTAATGAACCCAAACCCGATGCCCTAATAAATTAGAACAAAGCATGTAGGTTATTAGCATCAAGAACGGAAGCCAGATCGCCATTCAGACCAAATGATTGTTTTAAGTTATTGAAGGAGGGACATTCTATTAGGAGGTGGTACACTGTTAATTGGTTGCCACAATGAGAGCAGTTAGGCGGGGGGTCGCCTTTTAAAAGGAAAGAATGGGTGAAATAGCAGTGACCCAACTTGAGCCGATTCCAAATGACTTCCTCACTTCTGGACAGTGACCGAGCTACAGAAACTTAAACAATTGAGGTTTACATTCATATAGCTTATTTGAATATCCGGTCACTTCCCACTCTGCCTGGATACCACTTTTTATTGTGGACATATGTAGAAATTTATGTTCAGAGATAGAAAATGAAAGTGGTATAAAATCTCCATCATTTGCCGCAGTCTTAACAATCTTATCAGCATCTTCATTACCTCTTATACCCACATGGCTAAGAATCCATACTAGATCCACGGTTGAACCTTTAGATATTGAAGAGTGATGCAAGTCGAGCGATTTAACGGCTAGAGGATGTTTTGGTGATAATTCGTTTAGGCATTGTAATGCATTTAGTGAATCTGAACATATCACCAATTTGGAACGAGGTAGGTTGGAGATTATTCTTAGTGATTCCTTAATAGCAAAAAGTTCGGCAGAAAGGATGCTGGTGGTAGGAGGTAAGCGAAATTTATAAGACATATTGTTATGTAATACGGCGCATCCTGCGGAGAATTTGGAACCGTCCGTATATATTATATTATCTGGAGATAGATCTTGAATAATACCGTAAAATGACGCTTTTATTAAAGATGGAGGGGTGCTTTTTTTGTCTAGTTTGATGAGTGTAAAATAAAATATCTCGGTTATTTTGGACTTATTTGAAAAACCGTAAAGAGGAAATATGTTTCTTTTATCGAGATCTAGTATTTTTTACGTAAAAAATACAGAAATATTTTTTCTCGGTAGTTTCAGTTTTTTACAGCTACGGACGAAAAGTTATTCTTCTTCATATCAGCATAGATTAGGTATCCTATAAGTATACAGATAAAAATCTTGTCCCTAATTCGTGGTACGAAAATTGTTTTTTATGACGATGTGCAAACGAGTCAAATTTCCTGTGCGCAAAAATAAACTCGCGTAAAATATCAATAAACAGCGTAATAGAGAGATATCGCTAAACCGAATAGCGTGCATAGACGTTAATAAGGCCAGGTGTTATTTCCTTTACGGGAGGTGGTATTAATTCTCATCATTAATAGTTATCGGATCGGAAAGAATTCTGATCGCGTCGCGTCCGCTATTTAAACTTAACCTAACTTTGAATTTAAAACTTTGAAATTGTTTTGTTTACTAGGTATTTTAAAACTAAAGGGCTAAAGTACTTATTTCCAGTGCTTTATTGTTCAACGTCTGCCAGTGGGTTTAGGGCAACAAGCAACAAATTCTCTTAGAAGGGCTAAGTCTTCATCTGCTGTGTAAACCTAAGACTCTTTATAGGTTCTTTAGTATTGGAAGAGGTGGAATCCATATTTTGGGCCATATTTATTTAATTAAACTAATCCCAGCTACTTAAATATCAAATTACGTAATAAAACTAAAGCAATAATTCAAACAATTCAAACATAACCTAAAAATAAAAGATCTCGTTAGTCATTGATCTCGCCGGCCGGCTCCGGTTGTCAAATACCCGCACATGCCCATTTAAGCAATTTCTAAAACGTTATCAGAGGTTATTTAGGAAGAGCACTTGCTGTAACTGGATCCACAAATTACGTCAGGCGGTAACGTTATTAGCGGGTGTTGCGTTAAAAATTGACTCGCGCATATCGTAATCCATGATAAGGTACGCGTAAATACTGGATGACGCTATTCGGTTTCCTATATCTCTAATAAATGTGCCGGTCAGGCGCTGTGCACAATTTTAGAGGCCATAAGTGGGCGGGCTATGTGCGCAAACTAGTCACCTAACTAGTAACAACCCGATTCCGAAAATTGGAACCACAAAAAACAATAAAGAAAAACAAAGATTATAATCTGTGTGTGATATCAGTTAAAAACATGTTGTAGGGGAGGTGAAAAAACATGTTGTAGATATAGGAGTCATATTGACATAGAAATTAAAAACAACAAACATCAATTTTCATCTAAATATCGACTATAGTTCAGAGATTATTGGGCAAAAATTGAAATAAAATGAAACCTCTTCACCGTGTATCTCTAGAAACGAAGCATTTTAGGACATTTAAGAATTTAGACCAATTTTTTACTTATTTTTATCTGAAGAATATGCTGCCGAAGTTTCCCGAATACAATTCGCATCACCCTGTATATTTGAATAAACAATTATTATTATTATGTAGGTGTATACTTGAATAATCCAGAGTGTTACAATCAAAGCTAATATTTGGGAATAATTGACAAGTATTTACATATAGGTACAGGATTTTGTACAAAGCGTATATACATCCAGAACAACTGAAAATAATTACGACGCTAGTCATAGTCCTGTCATGTACACGCATATATCACGTAAATAGACGAATTCATAAATTACAAATGTAAATGGTGGTTTAACTTGGTTGGGAGGGAGGGGAGCTGGAGCCTAATTGCTGAAAAAGGAAGAGACATTTATCAATTCAAACCAGAGACAACGGGTACGTAGAGTCGTGAGCGACAGGCGCTGGGATTACAAAAGAGAGTCTGGGAACGTTTCGTTCAAATTATGAAATGATATTGGAGAACGCCTGCTTATATCGAAATTTCGCACAACATAATGTAACTGAAAATGCAAGATTGTTAAAATTATTTTGATTGGAAATGTTTGACAATCCTTTACTAAACATTGTACAGGGTGGGCCAAATTTGACACTTTTAAAGGGCACCTATACAAAACACCTTTTCTATAGGAGATTGACGAGTAGTCAGTCGGTATCTGGAGCTCAATTTTTATCAAAAACATCATAGTAAAAAAGGCGCATTTTTAACAAATCGCTGTAACTACGCTTTTTTGCTACGGAAAATTTTGTATTTTTATGAAAACATTTCCAAAGCACATTTTTACGTAGAATTTAACGATTGAAGTATACTTTTTTTAAATTAATAATTTAAGAGTTATCAACAGTAAAATTGATTTTTATTTAGGACACCATGTACATTTTTAATAAATAAATTAACTGAGAAAAACTTAAAATCACCTTTCCAAAAATATAGCACACTTGATATTTTGTTATAGTCTCCTTCGAAATACAGATTTTTTAAAAGTTACGGAAAATTTTGTATTTTTTTCACTTTTATCGCGTTTACCTTTTTGATGATCTGCCCCTAATGGAACTCGAAAACATATTTTTCCTGCAAGATGAGGCACCGTTTCACAAAGCTGAAGTTCTGATTCAGCAATTTTTGCCAGCCAAATTCGTGATTAAGTGAATAGCTAACCAAGGTCCCAGCCGTTGGCCGTCAAGACCGCCGGACTTAGCGCTTATGGATATTCATATTTGTTGAAGGCTAAAGGTTCTTATTTTTAAATTGCCCGTATAATCTAGATAAGAATTATAAATAATTAGCGATTTTGAGAGGATATCTTTCACCCGCACTGAATAAATGAATTCCGCAAGAGATGTTCAGAAACGGTCCCGTCTATGCATAACAGGAGACGGTCGACATTTCGAACACCTCCTGTAGCAAAATCTCATGTCTTGGTTTGCTATTTATTATTATTGTTATTAGATATAGTTCAAATATGTTCTTGTTAAATACATTTAAATAGTTTAAATTGTTACAAAATCTCTCATTGCAAATATTATTTTCGTTTTAATTGCTGCTCATAGTTAGCATCTTTCTGCATTACGACCGGCGCCGGTTCTAAGCCTACTTATTCAAAGTGGGCGAATTTTTAAAAACTTTATATCTCAAAGAGAAATGGAGCAAAATATTAAGTATTCTATATTTTTGGATTTTTTTTTATTTTAAATCCTTTTCAAAGAATTAAAAATATACGGTTATTCCATATAAAAAATCAAATTTTTTGTTGATAACTGTTATAAATTTAAAAAAAAATTACACTTAAACCAATAAATTCTACTTAAAAAGGTGCTTCGGACATGTTTTTTCTTTAAAATATTGTATAAATTTTCCATAGCAAAAAAGTTGCAGCGATTTGTTAAAAATGCACATTTTTGGAAAACACCCCGAATAGTAACAGATCTGTATGTGCGGTTTTTACCATGATGTTTCTGATCAAATTTGATCTCCAGACACTGAAACCTATAGAAAAAGGTGTTTACCTTTAAAAGCGTCCCATTAGGCCCACCCTGTACATCAGATTAAAATTTGCGATATTAAATAATTCACATTAGGGATAAGTGATACCATGATTCTTAAATATCACTGTTAACCTCGCTGTTAACTGATGCCGTGATATTTTAGTATCAGTGTTAAACGTAAAAAGCTAAAAAGTTAAAAAAGCAGGATTTTTTTCTTCTTTTTAGAGGTAAGCTTCATTCAGACCCTCGCAATTAGTGGAATAAATTATTGGTTTCAATTACACTTTATACTTTTTAGTTTACGATCTTTCACAATGTTTAAAAACACAATTAAAATTATAGTCTGTCCAACGACAAGATCCTTGACCGTGATAGCTGTGTCTGTCATTTTAATTTCAAAGTAGTTTATTTTACTTTCCAAAGAAATAAGTTGGTACAATTGGAACGCATAGAAGGGAATTAATATACTTAAAATTTGACTGACAAGAAGTGATTCCTTCTAAAGATTGTGAAAAAAAACTAAAAAAATGCAATAGAGTTATTTTATTTAAAAAAAAACGGTATGTGTTAATACAAAACAAACAAGAACAAAACACCACGTACCACGAAAATATAACTTATGTACAAATACAAATTTGTAATATTCCACAGGAATAAATTAAACAACATAGATAAAACAAACTAATATTTTATTAATAATAACACTTTTAAACCAAACCAACTTTTATACCTTAAAGGTTGATTAATGAACTTTAATCTCAATTTTTTTTAAACCAGTATCTTTAAAACATTATTTTTCTGCAGTACTAAAATCCATTATTTACCTATCGTGTGATGTCGATATTTTACAGCTACTCCAGTTTTTAGTATATGTTTAGTACGATCCTCGTATCATATACGAGATGCACTTATCTACGACGAGATGGTATAGAAACATTATTGATGGTAACTTTATTGGTGTATAAGACTTTTTGTCTGGGCAGCGAGTATTAAAAACTAAAAACTGCTCTGGGTCTACAGTTAATTTTCCCTGGATTTTTCCTCTACTTGACTTCAAAAGACACAAGCAGCACGATTTAATAACACGAATCAAAATGCATCATCTTCCAAAACGCAGGGTATTTGACATAAGTTGACGCAAAATCATAATCTATAATTTGGCAAGACTTTGACAAGCCTCAAAAATCTAAAGGCGAGTCCATGCCCTAGACACTCAATGGTAATTTTATAGAACTACAAATTTAGTTTCTTCCGCATCGCCAGACGGCGCCGCACAGTAGTTCCCTCCCTTATAAAAATTTGGCCAAAACTCAATATATCGAAAAAAATTATTTTGATCATATATGATCAAATATTTTATAATCTATGTTTAAAAACATGAAAGGTTTGTTATAAAAATATATTTTGGAAAAATGCACTTTAGAGCACCTATGTAATAACATTTTATATACAATAGTCTAAAAAGCATTTAACTATTTTTGTATCGACAATGAATAAATTACTCGCTTAGTGTTTTCAAAATAATATAAAATAGTGCATATTATAATTAGACTATACTGCACGTATACTTTCCTCATATAATATATATATAATAATAATATATAAATAAAATGAAAAAAAAATAATACTAACCATTTCAAAATATCAAAATATATTGTACCTTTGAAATATATTTTTATACATAACTAAATCAAGGATATCGAAGCTGAACTAAGTGATTGTTTTTAACTTAAATGAAACTTCATAATGTCTTTTTTAAGAACCATGTCAAATTAGCTGCTAATATCTGCTATTCAGCATAAATTGTCTTCGTAAACAAAAGTTTTATATAAATGTTGCATGGCTAAGAAATGTGCATTTAAAAAATTGAAATAGAGTATTTTAAATATTACATTGTTAGCCACGCCATAAAAAAATAACCGGCACACATTAATGTGAGTTTTTCTTCACAAATTTATTCTCGTTTCTTTGGTGTTAAGAAAATATTGGTAAAGTTCAGGGTATTAACATAGTATAGTACTAGATATTAACAAATATAAATTAACTTCAGGTTTTAACCAATTTTCGGATATATGTAGGTACCTACTATTATTAACCAAAATTTTAATAAAGAAGAAATAGCATGGCAACACCGCATAGTTTTCCAAATAAAAATAGTGTCCTATATGCACAATTTTATGCTGAATCGAATTATGTACAGAAAAATGGGAGCTGTGATTTAAAAAAGACAACGCTTTATCATTACTTTTTTTGATACCCTGTATATAACAAAATATTTTTAGGATATGCACTGTTATAAACCATGCAAATATCTATATAATACTTTTTTTCATATTTTCGTCTACAACGATGATATTGGACTTTCTCACACTAATAGGCCACTCTGTATCTATCTATTTATTAGCTTATGAACTATATACCGGTTATGTTCTAACCATTCTTCAATCTGTTTTTTTTTTCAATTTTTGTTAAATACCTTTATAAAGTAATACCCTTGTATTATTGGTAAATAAATAACACTTTAAATTCTAATGAACCATCATCATTGAAAACGCCTAATCATAAAGAACTTTTTTTATATGTTAGGCAACTCCAAACGCCTAAATATTTATAGATTTACTAAAAAATATTAACTGATACATTCATTTTCACTGATATAATAAAATACAGGTTTTGGCCACGTACGTCCATAAGAGCGAACCAGAGTGCGCCGGCGCAAAAGATATTAAAGTACAGGTTCCTAATTTATATATGAAGATGACATGACAGTCTCTATGTTAACTACTGTCTACGGTCTAGTTTTTGTCTAGTTGACAAAATGTTGGTGATCCGTCAAGTTATTTTTAAACCATTATTTAAATAATTATTAATTCAGATATTCCTGATTTGTCGGAAAGTTCAGTGATTTCAGTGATTTGTGTTTATAGTTTGTGTTTTTATTAGTTTGTGCCTTCTGATATTTACAGTCGATCATCATTTTCGTGTTAGATACTAAACTTTTTTTATTAAAGTCATTTTGACATTTTAGAAATGATAAATTTATGAACCGAATAAAAAAATAGTTTAATCATAAATAAGTAAGTACATACGTCGGGCATCTGTAGCTCCTCCTAGAACTTGAGAATTTGTTTAGGAGTGCAAACCTAAAATTATGTACCAGGATGTATTTCAGGAAAATATTTTACTTCTATAGGGTGGCTCAAAAAAAAGTGTGAGTGGACTCTGGATGATTTTTTTTTAAATGGAACATCCCTGTATATTATTGTATTTTGGCTTCCTTTCAGATCACGTTAACCCCTAAGATATGAATAAATATATTTCGATAGTTTCAGAGATTATTAAAAAATAAATCAAAAATATATTTTTCAGCTCTTCTTAAAAATTATTAAAATACAAGAACTTTTTCGAAATCAAAACTACATTATTATTTACATTTAGATGGTCTGTTCTTACTTCACTATAAATATGAAAATCTTAAATTATACAGGATGTTCAAAATTCTACGCCAAACTTACTAAAATATAAAATAATTTTTCTTCGTTTTTTTTTAAATGGAACACCCTGTATATTATTTTTTCAATAGACGGATAGTTAAAAAATGAAAATTTTTTTGTATTTAGAGTATTTCAAAGTTTTGAACCGGTTTGGCAGATATTTGCGGTTTTATATTTCATATGGCATTTTCCACAGTAAATTTTTATCAAAGCCAACCAATGATTTTTCTCTCATATTTTACCATTGAAAGCGCCATATGAAATAATAACTGCGTGTATTTGCGAAATCGTTAAGAATTTTGAAATACTCTAAATACAAAAATGTTCATTTTTTACTCTTCTCCATCTAAAAAAAATAATATACAGGGTGTTCCATTTAAAAAAAACAAAGAAAAAAAAATATTTTATATTTTAGAAAGTTGGCGTAGAATATTGAACATCCTGTATGATTTACGATTACCATATTTCTAGCAAAGTGAGAACAGACCATCTAATGTAAATACCTAATATAGGTTTTTGATTTCAGGACAGTTTTGTATTTTTTTAATAATTTTTAAGAAGGGCTGAAAATATATATTTTTGATTTATTTTTAATATCTCTGAAACTAATCGAAATATATTTATTCATATCTTAGGGTTATGTAAAGTGATCTGAAAGGAAGCCAAAAAATGCATAATATACAGGGTGTTCCATTTAAAAAAAAGCATCCAGGTCCACTCACACTTTTTGGAGCCACCCTATAGAAGTTAAAATATTTTCCCGAAATACATCCTGGTACATACTTTAGGTCTGCACTTAAACAAAATTCTCAAGTTTTTTATTCTAGGAGCTACAGATGCCCGACGCACTATTGCCGGACCCTGTATATAGTATTTTTAGTAACAGTTAATTAGTAGTCTATAATATTTTTACTATATCATAATTTAGTTGTTAAATAAAAAAAAAATAGGCTCTATGTGATCTATTGTTGGTGTTTAAAATGTATGTATTCATAATTTTAATTTTGTTTTAATTGTGTTACACTTCTAATGATCTAAAATGTAGTGAAAAAGTCTATATTTATTATTTTATATTTTACAAGGAATAATTTTGCGCTTGAATAACGTCACCGTTTTAGTTAGCGTTAATAAGTAACCGAACGCTAAAATTATGTTATGCCAAAACTCTCCATTAGTTTCTTCGGGATCACCAGGTGGCTCTAAATGACGGACCCATTTGTTTTATATCAGTGTCCAATCTATCTCTAGTACGTGACATTAGTCTATGGGGCGAGTTTACACATACATATCGGCGTCCATTTGTCGCTCATCGTTCTGTCAAACCAATAAAATTGAAATATGATCTGTCATTTTTGAAATAAACCAATAAAACTGGTTGAAAACAACGCATGACCGATTTATATTTAAACCCATCCATAGTTAACTTTAAAATATTAGAAACTTTTTTAGTAAAATAAATAGTTTGGTATGGGACGTCATCTGCTTTTCTTCTGTCATCGTCTGTCGAAATATTACCTGAGAAAAAGAACAGAATATAATAGAATATCCTAGCAACAGCTTACGTTAGTCAGTTGTATCCATAGAGAAAGCCTAATATTTAGCTTATAAAACAATCAACTTTTGATTTCTAACCACAATTTCTCTTGACGGAAGATAATCAAAGTCCAAAATGACATTTGTCGCAAATTTTGAAGTATAATTAGTGGAAAAGTCAAAAGTTTGACAAGTTTTTCTACTAAATGAAAATGTCTACCACTAATTTTGACGTTCTGAATGCAAATTCTTCTGAATTGAAATTAAAGGAACAAACTTCTACGCTAATTGGAACCACTAATGTATTCCACTAATTGCGAGGTTCTGAATGAAGCTATATACTAAAAAAAACATCTTAAATATAACTCCATATTCTTAAATATTGTAAAAATTGTATAATTATCATAATAATTTCTAGTACATGATATTCTTTCGTTATGGTCTATCAAATTCTACTAAGATATACCATAAATATACGTCCTGCAAGGTGAATTAAGCCGGTTAACATAAAGTCGCCGAAACAGAGAGACATTCGTCAATCTAAACTCGAAACGAGACAAACAACGCACGACTGGCTACCGAACAATATTATGTATTATTTATGTAGCAACTACGTTCGGAGACAAAGGGTATTTTTCTTTAAATAAATCTGACAGAAATACCTTTGGAAGAAGATCAGGAATATATAGAAAGAAAATAGAATTGGTCTGATGTCGAATGTCAGTGAATGGTAAATATTCTAATTTAGTCTGATATACGAAAACGATTCTTTGTAGATAAATCAAATTCGATATACAGAGCGAGAAAGAAATCTATACGTACTCAAATTGTCAATCAATTATTTTTTTGGAATAAAATGAAATTTCGCGTTTAAAATATATTTCAACCGGGTTTAAAGCGAATTCTAATGCTACAGTATTGGAAATATCAGGGTTTTGAGCAAGCTTCTGCACAGACATGCATCCTTTACATTTTGTAGGAATTCCAACTCAAATGATGCTTGTGCTTTTATTTATCACATAAGCAAGCGTTTGCTGAGAGGTCCATCTTTTTTTACAGTCTGTTGCATCGCCGACCTGGACATAGGAAATCTTATGTAAATTTTAAAAATGATGAATAAGTTTTCCCCATTTTATTTTGCAGGAAAATGTATTTGAAACTTTTTAAAGAACTCCTTAAAATAAAGCAAAACTCTTAATTTTGAATTATTTATACGAATTCGTTCTTGAATTATGGGGCATACAAAAATAACAAACATGCCACCTTCAAATTCAATCTTTTAATGTCAAATCGTGCGTCAAAGAAATTATGTTTTAATGTCATATTGACTTTATACGTGCTAAATATAATTTGTAAATACGAATTACACAATTAAAGAAAATAATAGTTTAGTAGTATTATGGAGAAAAAAGTCTACAGGCTGTAAAAGGATTTATTTACTATACGTTTTCCAAATATGCCAGACCAGTAGTTATTAAAGACTATAATGTAAGAGAAGAATTCCAACTCCTCCTTCTTCTTTTACTTATTTGAGATCTTTCGATCTGTTAATTTTAAGGTTGCCTCTGTAGGAGTCCTTGGGAGATGGACCAAACCAAACCAACTGCCTTTCCATCTTTTTGGAGGTCTTCCCGGCTGTCTCTTACCCATGGGTCTTCAAGGGCTATGCGTGGTAGCCTGTTTTCTTCCATGCGTTTTACGTGTGCGAACCATTGTCTTTTTCTTTGCCTACCCCATCTCACTACCTCCTGTATTCCACATTGTTGTCTGATATTTGTGTTTCTAATTCTGTCTCTTCTAGTCTTCCCCATTATGGTTCTTAAGTTCTTCATTTCCTTCATTTTCTCTCGGATTTCTATGCCATATGTCATTATATGTCTGATGCAGGTCTTATAAATGTTAAATTTGCTGTCTGTTCGCATGAAGGGGTTTGTCCACACTATTTGTCTCAGACATCCTCACATGGCCGTTGCTCTGTTTATCTGGCTTCTCAGATTTTTCTCTGGATCATGGTAGCGACATATCTATTCCTAGGTATCTGAACTGTGATACCTGCTCAATAATTCTGTTTTCTACTACCAGTTTGCATCTTACCGGCTCTTTAGAGAAAGTTAAGCATTTAGTTTTTTCTGTGGAGGTAATCATATTTAATTCTCGGCTTACCCGATAGAATTTATGAAGCTGTCTCTGCATATCGTCCTCTGTCTCCGCGATAATTGCTGCATCATCAGCGCAACACACCATGCTAACTCTGTTGTGTCTCATTCGATAACCGATATTCACCGAGATCACCTTTTCTATGATGTCCATTAAAAGATTGAATAAGAAGGGACTAAGGCTGTCTCCTTATCTAATGCCTCCGGGTGTTGGTATTGGAATTCCAACTCGAACAGTTATTAAAGACTGTAAATAGATTATTGATGAGGATCATGGAGAAATAATAAATGAAAATTAATTAAATATGATATTACAAGCGGAATATGAAAACCAAGTAAATACCAGAATACTTGGAGAAATAGTCGAAAAGCATTATACCACTGCTTGGCGAATTTGAAGAAGCCTAATTTTAAGTCATTTAAATATTCCGAACACCAAGAATTATTGGTCGGGGATGAAGAACGTAGCTGCTATATGGAGGGTTCAGTCTCCAAGTTACTAGACTTTTTGAAAACGACTGGAGAATATAACCTAAGAATCAGAATAGAAGGGAGACACAATAGATCTTAAAAGGTTACACGTTACACTGGATCAGGCCGGTATCCATCTCAGTCCCTTAGTAGCGGGAATGATAGTTTGACTATCTCTGAATAAATTAAAGCTATACGCTCTTGACAGATAATTGGACATCCCATAATAGAAAGATACTATACGAGGTAAACAATTTAGCCAACTAGTTAACAAATATAAACCATATTTGGTGGGTTGGGTCTCAGGGACAAAATCGATTAACAGATATTTAATAATGAGAAATATTTCGTAAAAAATTTCGTGGATAGTGTAGCGGATGTTTAAGAAGAACAAAGCAAATCTTAAGTCAAGTAGGCTTGCTACATCGATTAAGAGATATTTAATTATGAATCCTATCATAAATATATATATTTTTTTAAATAAAATATACATTTTTTTGCATATTATGTTAATAAAGTGCCCGGTGGCGTAGAGATACAGCTCTCGTCTACCAATTCAAAGGTTGTGGGTTCGAATCCTACAGCCGGCGTTTTATCAGCCGATTTTTATTTTATTTGTAATAAAATAAAAATAGTTTGGGTACCTAGGTCGACTCAGCCTTAAATGAGTACTTGAGATTCACAATCCTGAGGTAATAATAGGCGGTTGAAGCGTAGTGCTAGCCACATTACCTTACCGTATACCGAACGGCTCCAGTATGGCAAGCGTAAAACGCTATATACGGGATATATTATTATATTATATGTTAATTTTTGTAAAAAAGACTGTAGTGCTACTTACCATATACGTTAATAATTGAAGTTAAAAATGCTGCATTGGTTGTATTGGTGTAGGACCTCCTCCAAAATCTGTAAATAAAAAATCATGTAAATATTAAATACATTTATATTAAGGCGGACTCTAACAACTCGTGTACTTGGCAAACATTTGTTATTGGGATACAGGGTCAATGAAAGTTACCATCTGTCGGGAACACAAATATTGTAATTTTGATAAAAGTTTGGAGCACCCTGTGGAATATGTTAAAATGGCAAGAAACTTGAAAATCATTTTATCATCTAGGTGCATCTTTCTTGGATAGTTTATTTTTTGTTTCATCTTCAATAGCTTGATTTTTTTTGGAGATAATTGCTTTTAAAGAAGATACTAACATTTTTTACAATAAAACCATGTTTTTGCTTTTGGTCTAAGTCAACTGACAGACCTATGTTTGTGATTTATGTAATGTCGCTGTTATTTAAAAATCATATTATTATTGCCTGTTGGCTATTGGGCAGTTACTTTAACAGAGATGGTTTTATGTCCAGAAGTTTGAATCCGATATAGTTGCTTTAATTGAAGATGATAGAGAGCAAAATTATGTCGCTAACAGATTTAAGTGTGCACGAAGTACAGTTCAGTCGCTTCCTCGGGACAAGTTCATTTGCTAGACGCTCAGGAACCTTTGTTGGAGAACTTCGAATCGAGACGATCGATTTATTGTAAGTTTATCGCTAAGAAACCGCCGTTTATCAGCTTATCAAATTTATAATGAATTGCAGCTAAGGAACGCAAATTTAAGTGAACGGACTGTAAAACAACGTACACACTATGCGAGAAACAATTCGAAACATGTCAAGGTCGCATTTCGTCGCCCAACTTTGACGCATTTCGATTTATTTCCAATTGTCTTGACCCACTTCGGTTTGCCTCGACTTACTTTCGATTTTTAAAAGCTCCTGAAAACTACTCGTTAGGAGAGTTGTTTGAGAGAGATGTTTCGGGACCAGCAGTACATACTAGGTCTGTTGACTAGTGACCAGGATCAAAAGCATGGTTTTAAAATGAAATTTATGAAAAATCGTTAGTGTCTTCTTTAAAAGAGAATATCTCCAACAAAAATAAAGCTATTGAGATGAACCAAAAAACAAACTATCGAAGGGTGTACCTAGATGGTAAATAATTTTTAAATTCTTTGCTATATTAACATATTCCACAGGGTGTTTCAAATTTTACCAAAATATTGAAACACACAAACCAATTCACAAATGATGGAAACTTTCATTTTTAATTTAGACAGAGATACTAAAAAGTCAAATAGTTTAGCTAAAAATTGCTTATGAAATAATCAAAATCGGCCTACTAGAACAAAATATATTAAACTTTTTTATGGCTAACAGTCGTGAGTGTATAGTTAAAGGAAATATTTCAGTTGATTTATTTTTCGGTCCTAACCTGAGTAAAAACAACAGAAAATTAGAATGCAATTACACATCCAGCCCGTTTGTATTTATTGTAATACCTCTTAGTAACATTTATCTAACCAGCACATCCATAAATTCCCAGGCGTAAACGGTGGATTACCACTATAAGCATAATTACCCAAACGGGAAGGGGCGGCATTTATCAATGCCAACTGGAGACAACATTTTACACGTATGCACGAGCGACTGCGGGGTGTTATTAGAGGGTGGTTCGAGGCTCCGAACGGACATTTGATCTATGCCCGACCCTCCATATTGTAACCGCCGTTTAGGGGTGGACAACTAATCCTAATAAAGCGAATTTGCTACAGGATTCGATTGGAAATAGTTGTCGTTATAAATGTTAACACAGAAAGTTGAAGGCAGATATGATTATGACTCTAGTGAAAAGTGAAACTTCTTTACGCGCGATGGGAGTAAAAGTTGAAGGCTGCGAGTCGGTCTTGATTGACGGCTGCAGGACGGGATGACCTTGTCATATGACGCGAAGGTCATGCAAAGCATCAGATCAAAGAAGTAATCGTTGACAGAAGCCTTATTTTGATTATTTTATAGGGTTATGGCACAGGTTATGGTAGAGAATTGTTTTTAGTTCGTTTAATATAATAATTACTAAAACCAGCAGTTCCAAAAATATATTTAAAAATAAAAGCCAAAATCCAAAATATTTATTATCTATTAACATGGATTTGAACGATAATAGGTAAGAACACCAGATTGATTTGAATAACGCTAATATTTTCCTATAAAGTAGTGTCGCTATCTTAATTTCAATAAAAATGTGACATCTGGTATTTCCCATTTAGTCTTCAAATGGTCTAAAAATCAGCAGGAAATGCATTATGCAGTAAAGACACTATTGTTGTTACACTAAGTAGTTCAAAAACACCTTGGCATTATTAATGACGACTTTAACTAAAGAGAAAAAAAAATAATTTTTTGTAAAAATTTGTCAAATTCTGGAAGATAAACTAAGTACCAGTCCTGGACACCTCGCAGCAACATTCCGGAAAAGAGTTGTAAGTGAAGAACACGAATCCGAGACCTCCACGAGCAGAAATGCATATAAAATTCAAAAGACTACTGGAAATTAAATTTGTCCATTAATTACCTTAGTAAAATTTTCAAACTGCGACATTAAAATTAAGATGTACTCAAGAAAAGGTATAAAAAAATAATAGTGTCATGGTTAGTGGTAATATTATTCTGTCAATTACTGTAAAATCATTTTAATAAATATTTAAATAAGAAATTCAATTCGATCGTAAAAAAAATTATGTGTGCAAAAAGCATATTTGCTGCATTTAGTAAAACTCATGCACTGTCAGTGAGTCGATGTTGAAATTAAAGAAACTAAATAATCCAAACGGACACAGTTGCTTTATTTCAACGAGTTCTTTAAAAAGATATACTAGTTTTTTTTTTAAATAGCCATTTTATTTTAAATTTGGAAAGTAATTCATCAATAAAAATATCACATTTATTTTAAATTTTATTATTCATAATTTAAAATTTATGTTGGTAATAATATTCACATAACACGTATTCATCATATGTGTTATTATTGCTGGTATAAATGAGCAATATAAAAACGATTTTTTAACTCACGTCACGTCACAAATAAGTTAATAATTTAGGGATCAATCCGGGATTTGCGAGATTTATCCACCAGCGGCGCTTAGAGGTAGGCGACTAATCCCAGCAAATCCTATCAGCTATATTATCATTCAATTGGAGATTATTTCCAATAAAGTAATAAATTGTTGAGTATTTTAGGACATACCTGATCGGTAAACATCAGTCTTTTACAATGATGCTACTGAAGGGACATTAAAAATTGTGAATTAGAATGCAAGAATGCCATTTTGTTTGAATATATCTTTTTTGGATATTCTATTTTTTAAGTATAGCGTTTGGAAAATGAAAACCATAAATAAAAGTGTTTATAATAGGAGAAGTAATATTTTTAAAGCTAGCACTAAATTAATATGTTAGTTTTTTTTTGTAGTTATACCGTATGATCGAAAAAAAACGGCGTCCAGTTGGCTGGGAAATGACGATCTATGACATTTCCCATATAAATTTACATATAAAATGACAGCGATCTTCATTTCATAGCCATCACTGACGCCGTTTTTTCTCGATCATACAGTACATGGTGGCGCCTCTCATACGACACGGAGGCTGCAAGGAGAAGTACAGCTTGCATTGAAATGAAACTTTGTGAGCAAATGTAAGTTGATTTAGAGCATTTTTTTTAAATATAGAGAGTTCTACAGGGCGTCCCCAAAAAAAGTTACACATCAAAGTTGTGTTTTTTTTTGTAACAGAACACCCTATATATTAATTTATTTTCGGATTCTAGGAAGAAAATAAAGGTGAGTTTTTAATTTAACAAAACTTAATGTATATAGAGTAAAATATTCAAGAGTAATAAAAAGATACACGTTTAAAATATATTTTAATTATTACAGAATTGAAACTAGATATAAAGGTATAATTACGTAACAAAAATTATCTAGATGAAATCAAATGCTTAAAATTCTTCCATTCCTGTTCACTACATAAAATGATACTCTTTACAATAGATCTTTCCATGTTAAGAGGCATAAGTTCTACTTCGAAGAGCAGCCACAATCATTCCTTTCATGTTGTTAACAATAGTTGGTCGAGTTTTATAAATATCATATCAATTTTCACTGATATAGGGAAAATTTCCATTTTCGCCAAATTTCTGGAAAATTTCTTATGGAAAATTTTGTATTCTTAAGAAAACATTTCCAAAGCACCCTTTTGTGTATAAGTTAATGATATATAATTTAAGTATATCTTTTTTTTAAATTAATAATTTAAGAATTATCAAGAGAAAATTTTACATTTTTTATGGGACACCCAGTATATTTTTAATTCATTGAAAAAAAATACCTTTCCAAAAATATAGTATATTTGATATTTTGCTCGATTTCTCTTCGAGATATAAAGTGTTTAAAAATTGGCCCACTTTGAACAAGTAGGCTTTGGACGGCGCCGGCGCCGGTCTTATTGCAGAAAAATGCTAGCTGTGAGCAGAAATTAAAACAACATTTGTAATGAGAGATGCAGAATTTTATAACATTTAAACTATATTTAACAACACCAAATTTAAACTATGTCTAATAACAATAATAATAAAATAGCAATCCAAGACATGAAATTTTGCTACAAACGGGACCGTTTCTGATTATTTCTAGCGGGGTAAAGACCATTAACTCAGTGGGGGTGAAAGATAAACCAATGATAAAAATTCATAGGAGTTAAGTCCGGTGGCTTCGACGGCCAACGGCTGCGACCTAAGTCATGGACCTATTCTATCAATCCATGAGGATCTCATGTGAGTGTACGGAAACATATTTGAGATGAACTCCCACGTATATGAACCCATCTTGCTAATTTATCAGAAAGAAAATCCTTGGAAACATTAATAGCCGATTATTATGAAGAACGCATTTATATCAACTGACAGTGGAGTTATATAGTTATTTTTATACAAGACGATAAAATGGTATTTTATCGTCGACCGAAAAGATTAATTCACGAGCGATGAAATCGCCAGTGAATTAATTTCCCGAGACTATAATGCAATAATTTTATCGTCGTGTATAAAACAATATTTTCTTCCATAGTTACGTTTTAAAAAATATTCAGAAATTATTATTTCAAGGAATTTATTACGAGTAGAATAAATATTGTGCTGGGTTGGCGTTGGTTTCTATGTAATTTGACAAATAAATAAATATAAAGCTGTCTCTTTAGTTGTCAGTTTTGAGTCAATATTTTTTAATTCCCTTTCGTCAATTGCTGATTGAATTGCAGCCAGAAATGGCTCAAAACAAAATAAGTAAATTACCAACAGATAGTCAGGCTGAGGCGACAAACGGCATATCCAAACTTCTTACTTCTTACAGTGCCATACTCTCTACAGGGTTGTTCACCACATACGACACGGAGTATTGTGGCTAAACGATGATATTTTTACAAATTGTAAGTTTGGGGTTCGTTGAAGGACTATTAGAGCTACAATTTAAAAATATTTTTACAAGATACAGAGTGTCCCAAATAAATAAAAAATATCAAAGTGGTATTTTTTAAATGGAACACCCTGTATATTATTACATTTTTAGTTTCTACTATTAAAATAAAGGTAAATTTGATTAAGGTTTATTATACTTACACCTTACCGTTTTTGAAATATTTTCAATTTTGAGAAATTGCATTAAAAATTTTAAAGCTTCATTTCTCCAAGGGTATCAATGTTTTTAATACTAAATATTTAATGAAGTTTATTTATTGATCAGTTATTGTGTTGCAATAATAAAAATAATACTACCTTATACAGAGTGTCTAAAAATTTATTTTAAATAATTATTAGCTTCAAACGGCAATAACTTCTTTAATTTAAATGGAATGCCCTGTATATTGTAGGAGAATCAGATGCACAATTAAATTGTCTATCAAATTGTATAATTCCATTTTTTACCTATCCCTTCAAGTTTTCGTAGAAAATGCATTTTCTTTTAATTTAGACCTCATTTATCAATATATCCATGGAATATTCACATTTTAGATTGTTTTTAAAGCAACAAATGTACAAAATGTACTTTTTAAAAAATATTCAGAAATGGAGTAGTAATATTATCGTTTTTAGCAAAACGATAATATTACTAGTCCATTTGTATGCAAAAAGAAAACTATTTAAATCTTTATAAAAGATTATACCATTAATTAAATATAACACCATTATTTCCGCCCATATACTAATTAATTACATACTTAATTGTGTTCGTTAATAAATTATTATAAATAAATGTGGATTTGAGTCAGAAATCAATATAATAATAAGTTATCAAATTAAAGTCTCTGTTGTTATAAATAAGCATTTATTAAAAAAAAGAAAATCATTTTTAAGGTGTTACTTTTTATCACACTGTCTAATGCCCATACAAAATTCAGTTTTTTAGTATTTGGAGCAATTATTATTAATCAACGCAGTCAGTTAATGTAGTTTGAATACTGGAATCATATTAATTGATCCTCTTTAACAAATATTTAAACAGTTTTTTTTTATTTTTTAATGAAATAAACGAATTATATCGACAATATTAGTATCTGTACTCTTTAAAAATTTGGGACATCTTTAAAAATAATCTAAAATGTCAATAGTCCATGGGTATATTGATAAATAAGTTCTAAATTACAAGAAAATGCATTTTCTACGGAAACTTAAAGAGATAGGTAAAAAATGGTATAATGTAATTTGATAGACAATTAAATTGTGCATCTGATTCTCGTAAAATATACAGGGTGTTCCATTTAAATTAAACAAGTTATTGCCGTTTGAAGCTAATAATTATTTAAAATAAATTTTTAGACACTCTGTATAAGGTAGTATTATTTTTATTATTGCAACACAATAACTGATCAGTAAATAAACTTCAGTAAATATTTAGTATTAAAAACTTTGATATCCTTGGAGAAATGAAGCCTTAAAATTTTGACTGCAATTTCACAAAATTGAAAATATTTCAAAAACGGTAAGGTTTAAGTATAATAAACCTTAATCAAATTTATCTTTATTTTAATCGTAGAAACTAAAAATGTAATAATATACAGGGTGTTCCATTTAAAAAAAATACAACTTTGATATTTTTTACTTATTTGGGACATTCTGTATCTTGTAAAATTATTTTTAAATTGTACCTCTAATAGTCCTTCATCGCACCCAAAACTTACAATTTGTAAAAATCTCATCGTTTAGCTACAATACTCCGTGTCGTATGTGGTGAACAACCCTGTATATAGAGCGTCGGCTACCTCTCGCATGTACTTGTGATGTGTGTCATCACTGTTTCACAAGTACACGGGACCTACAGTTTATTGCCGAATCCGAACGGCACTATTTGAGAGGCTGTACAAGGTAAATATACTCATGGTGGTTTACCATTGCCTTCTTTGAGGTGGCGCCTCGTTGGTCGCTCTATTTAGATAAATAAATATTTTTATTTAAATAAATAAAGCGACCGTACTGGCTGGGGATCGAACCCAGTACCTTCCGCTCCGCAGATCGACACACTAACGCTGGAGCTACGGCCGGCCACTATATCCTACTTCCATTTAAATCCCGAATAACTTATGAAAAGGAATACAAAAATTTTCAAAATTGGAAGCAATTAAAAAACGTGCGAGAAGAAATAGAGTTTTTAACCTATCCTCACTGTTAAAGTATCATTTAATCTACCCTTGCGGTTAAAGTACTATTTTATCTACTATTTTTGATAGACATAAGGCAATTTTAACAGTTGCTATGGAAAAAAAGTAATTATTTTATTTAATTTTCTCAAAAATAACTGATTTAGTGATTTTATTATGCACGATGTCACATAGTAAATATGCTTTATTCGGCTTAGTGGTTCGCCCCTAAGCGGCGGTTACGATATCTGGATTTTGGAGCATAAATCGAATGTCAATTTTCGACCGCAAACAAAACAATAGCAATAATATCAGGAGGGAACTTCTCTGTAGTGTCTCATTTTGCTTGCAATTAGATATTAGATGTTTATCGCTTATTAATAAAAAATAGAACCTGTAACCAGATGCAATCTTTTAGTTTAGTTAGTTATTTTACTTAGTTTTGATTAAAAGTTACTTTGAATCTAACTTAGAAGATGCTGAAAAAAATTGTAACTGTCTTATTTAACTGTCTACTTGATACTAAATATATTAAGAGTGTTGATATATTGACATTCAAAGTATCGCTCTTGACATGAGGAAAGGTAAAAAGGACACTTTATTGAAGTGTTTAGTTCTAATAGAGAATATTCGAAATGGAGTCAAGCAAATACATACTTTTTTATATTAGTTTTTACTGAATATAAAAAAATACTAATGTGGTGGATTTGCGTCCTTATGTTATAGCTGAAATGGTGTTCGCAGGTTTAGGACCTGGACCTCATGTTGATGAGACCTGTCCCAGAAATATTGGTATCTGTGGTTGAGTGTATAAGTTCTCTATGTTCCATGCATTTACACCGTCTACAGGGTTGTTCACCACATACGACACGGAGTATTGTAGCTAAACGATTAGATTTTTACAAATTGTAAATTTTGGGTTCGGTGAAGGACTATTAGAGCTACAATTTAAAAATATTTTTACAAGATAAAGAGTGTCCCAAATAAGTAAAAAATATTATAGTTGTATTTTTTTAAATAGAACACCCTGTGTATTATTCTATTTTTGGATTCTACGAGTGAAATAAAGGTAAATTTGATTAAGGTTTATCACACTTAAACCTTACCGTTTTTGAAATATTTTCAATTTTACGAAATTGCAGTAAAAAAAGGCTTCATTTCTCCAAGGGTATCAAAGTTTTTAATACTAAATATTTTCTGAAGATTATTTATTCATCAGATATTGTATTGCAATAATAAAAATTTTACTACCTTATACAGAGTGTCCAAAAATTTATTATAAATAATTACTAGGTTTAAACGGCAATAACTTGTTTAATTTAAATGGAACACCCTATATTTTTTACGGGAATCAAACGCACAATGTAATTGTCTATCAAATTGTATTATACCATTTTTTACTCATCTCTTTAAGTTTTCGTATAAAATGCATTTTCTTATAATTTAGACCTCATTTGTCACTATACCCATGGAATATTGACATTTTAGCTTATTTTTAAAGATGTAACAAGTTTTTAAAGATGAAAGAATTTTTTAAAGGGTACAGATACTAATATTGTCGATATAGTTCGCTTATTTAATTAAAAAATTAAAAAAAAAATGGTTATATATTATAAAGAGGACCAATTAATATGATCCCAGTATTCAAACTACACTAATTGACTGTTTATGTTGATTAATAATAATTGCTCCAAATACTAAAAAACTAAATTTTGTGTGTGTATTAGACGGTGTAGTAAAAGTCCCAATTTTATTTCATTTTTTGACGAATGCTTATTTATAAAAACTGAGTCGCGTTTATTTTCATAACTTATTATTATATTGATTTCTGAGCCAAATCCACATTTATGTAGAATATTTTATTAATTAAAACAATTCAAAAGTATGTAATTAACTAATTTTTGGTTGGAAATAATGGTGGTATATTTAATTGATATACTCTTTTACAAAGATTTAAATAGTTTTTTTTTGTATGCCAATGGGCTTGCAATATTTACCACCTGTACATTTTGTACATATATAGTGCTATAAAAAAATCTGAAATGTCAATATTCCATGGGTATAGTGATAAATGAGATCTAAATTATAAGAAAATACATTTCTGGGAAAACTTGAAGAGATGGGCAAAGAATGGTATAATACAATTTGATAGACAATTACATTGTGCATTTGATTCACGTAAAATATATAGGGTGTTCCATTTAAATTAAACAAGTTATTACCGTTTAAAGCTAGTAATTATTTAATACAAATTTTTGGACACTCTGTATAAGGTAGTAAAATTTTTATTATTGCAACACAATATCTGATCAATAAATGATCTTCAGTAAATATTTAGTATTAAAAACTTTGATACCCTTGGAGAAATAAAGCCTTAAATTTTTTACTGCAATTTTATAAAATTGAAAATATTTCAAAAACCGTAAGGTTTAAGTGTGATAAACCTTAATCAAATTTACCTTTATTTCAATCGTAGAATCCAAAAATAGAATAATATATAGGGTGTTCTATTTAAAAAAATACAACTATAATATTTTTTACTTATTTGGGACACTCTGTATCTTGTAAAAATATTTTTAAATTGTAGCTTTAATAGTCCTTCAACGAACCCAAAACTTAGAATTTATAAAAATCTAATCGTTTAGCTACAATACTCCGTGTAGTATGTGGTGAACAACCCTGTATACCTGAAAGTGTAAGTTTTCACAGATCACAGTTTTAAATATACGTTTCCTAATGATTTTATTATCTATAATCACTTTTAACCTGTATAATAGTTTATCCTGAAGAATAAAACCCTCAACTGGAATGATTTAGTATTTACAAAAAGACATATATCTAAATTATATTTTTAGGTGGCTATTGATCTATTCCGTTAAGACCTTCACAGTCATTGTCGACATCGTTGTAGAGACGTTTTTCTCTGTAAAAGAGTGGTTCACGAAAGTGATTAGCTCTCTTCATTTGATGAAAATCTCAATCCTCAAAGCGCAATTTTTAAACGAGGGAACAAATAGAAGTCTCTTGGAGGTAGATCTGGTGAGTAAGGCGGATGGTGAAACAGTTCAAACCGTAATTAGTGGATTTTCGCCATGGCAGCCGCTGAGCTGTGAGACGGTGCATTATCTTGGTAAAACAGGATTTTCTTTTTCTGTAAATGTGGCCGTTTTCCGCAAGTTCTGGTTTTAGCTTGTCAAGTAATGATGCGTAGTATGCTCCTGTGATGGTTTTTCCTTTTTGAAGATGTCGCGGTTTTTTATTATCGATTTAAATAACTCCATGACTATGCCAAAAAACAAGCGCCATCACTTTCACAGCCGAAATAACAGTTTTTGCTTTTTTTTGGAACCGGTTCTCCCTTTGCTGTCCACTGTTTGGATTGTTTTTATTTGTTTCTGGCGTATGAATGTGTATCCATCCAGATACAAAAGGTGTGAATTGTATATTAAAGAGCTTGTAGAAACTGAGCCACAATAGGCCCTCGCGGCCGCAGTGGAGAGTCCCATGGGACCCACTCTTAGTCAATACAATAGTCAATACAAGACACTCAAAGGAATTTCTCAGGACTCTCGGACAACCGAGAAACAATCAAAGATCTTCCTTAATTTAAGTATTGTATTGTATTGACTAAGAGTGTGTCCCAGATATGGCCATGAATCAATGCCAAAACTCGGATTCATTGCGCCTAATCTGCGTCAACAGAGCGTTGGAAATGTTTATTCGCACACGCTTTTGGTCTAATGTCTAACGCGGCACTCAACGCGCGGACAGCTTTCTCATGCCTAAATCTTGATTTAATATGCGACAAACACGTTCTTTTGATATGCTCATAACCTCTGCTATCCCTCTCACTTTAATTTGGCGGTCGTCTAGCATCATTTGCTGAACTTTGACAATGTTATCGTCGGTAGTTTACGTCACGAACGTTCATCGTTTTCCAATCTGTCCAACGTTTAAATTCAGCTGCCCAAAATTTCACTGTGGTAAATGATGGTGCAGAGTCCCCATACACAGAAGTCTTTTTGAAATTGCCTAGGTATTTAATGACAGCAAAACTCACATCAACTCACTCAGACGGCTGCTACATAATAACTGCGTGTCCAAAATGGCTGAAACATTGGTGAGTAACTGTCAATAGATGCATATTGAAAATCCACTAACTTATATCTACGAGTGTTACCATCTTCATGTTGAGATCGGAAACTTTTCAGACCACCCTCGTATGTTCTTCAGGTTACATTCTTCAGTCGTATCTATGACATGATATGAAAATAAATCATATAATAATAAATACAAAATTATACATTTAACAAGCAAATTAGTATTTAAATATAGAGCCACTGAAAAGATAGTATAGATAACGTTCCTTTATTTTTAACTTAATTACTTAGTTAATTTTTCCTAGATACCAAGTTAAAAATCTCTATTTTTTTAGATATTATACTGTGTGGTGACAATCCCAGAAGAGTCAATAGCACTAAACCCGGCCTACAGTATCGAGAGTGCTCACTAATAGAGTGGTTTGCGGCTGCAAATAGAGATATATCCAATTGCAACCACAGATCAAAGATAAGCGATTAAAACGTATTTGCTGCATTTTGAGGTGGGAAAATTAGCATTAAATTTAGTAAACTGTTAAGATATTTCAAATAAGTCAAATGAACAATATCATTTAGAGTCATATCGGCATTTTATTTTACAGTAAGAAGTAATACAAGAAGATTTTGCTACAACCATATGTACTGTAATTTTATTCTCATCATTGAGAATGAGAAGAAGATTTTTTTGGGGAAAGCAATGCTTTTCAAACTAAAACTTTACTCAAACTAAAACATGAAATAATATTCCAGGCAATTACAGATTGAAATGGCGCAGGTATGTAACATATAGAATTATTGAACGATGAATGAATAATACGTAACTGCCATTATTATAGTTGTTTGTAATCCCCACAAAAACCAATATCATTATATTATCTAGTTTTAGGTAATTTTGTTACACATAATCTCGTATTTTATTGAATATTATTTCCAATCAAATCATATAGCAAATAAGCATTATTAGGATTAATTACATGTTCAAATATGACTGTTGCTATCTGGATAGTCGGGCATAGATTAAATGTCAGTAAACCTCCCTATAAGAATACACTGAAAAAAAATTGCCAATTTGCAAATAGATGATTTATTTGTCTAATATGTTTTACAATAAATAATTTTAATAAAGTGAATATATTTATTTATTTATTCTAAACTAGATTGTTTTCAATAAAGTGGTGTTTTTAGGGTTCTGTACCCAAAGGGTAAAAACGGGAACCCTAATACTAAGACTTCGCTGTCCGTCCGTCCGTCCGTCTGTCACAAAGGTCTATCTTATGAACCGTTATAGCTAGACAGTTGAATTTTTTACAGATAATGTACTGATATACTAAGGGCTGGCAAAGGTTAGTCTTGGGTCGAGATTTCCGTATGTAAGAAGAGTACAATGCGTTTATAATGCACTGAACAAAGAGAGGACAGTAAACACGTTGCCAAACGTATGAAATAAACCGAGAAACTGTGCACATCGCCAAGAGACGTGGAAGGGGATATAGCAGATTTGTCGCAGTTGACCGGTCGACCCAATCAATACCTCTGTCAGTATTTAAAGTTTTAGGGAAAGGTGTACGTCATGCGTTCAGCTTCAGGATTTTATTACGTCTCGTGATACTTAATTTGTTTATTTATTAACGAGTCGTTGTAATTTTCCCTATAGATTGAATCTTTTAAATGCAAGCTAGAAACACTGGCATTTTTGGTAAAAATAAGTGGAATTGTGTGGGTGTTCGATAGTGGTCGCGCTATTAGAACTCTGAATTCAAAAATCGATACCTCGAAATCTATTAGAAATAATAGATTGTAGTTTTTTCAAGAGCTTTGTTAATATTTCTGCTGTATTTTCTTTGTAGACAGTATGTGAAAATCTTTATCAATAAAAAAATTACACGATTGCGGAAAATTGCTATGCTGTAAAAGTAAATGGATGCATTGTTTACAATTTTTGAATGGAAAAATAACCTTGTCGAATTTTTCTTATGTAAACATACTGTAAAATATCCGATCTTGAAAATAAAAAAAGTTTCAATATCTAAAGTGGTTCTTGAGTTATGGCCTGTTATGTGTTAAAAAGTTGAGTTTTTGAGTTTAATTATCGCGATTACTGACGTTTTCTCGTTATAAAAAAAATGACGATATCTAACGATATCCTTATAATTCCATTTCAGATGCTCAGAAACATGTCTAATGATTTTATCTAGTTATTTCTTGAAAAAAAGTCTTTTAAAAATGATCGGTTTGCGATCCTGATTTGACTTTACTTGATAGGGAAAGGCGTATCGGCAACGCCGCAACAGCACACCGTCGCGCGTCGCGTCGTTCGGTCGCATTTCTCTCACTCCGACTTAATAAGATCCTATGCGATTTACTTCCACACATGTATATGCCGACCCAAAAGTAACAGTTGCCAGCACGGTATACTATGTTGCCGCTATAAGAACAAAAAATACTAAAAACAGAATTAAATAAATGTTTATAAATAAAAAAGTACTTTCACTAAACATTATCTTTTAAGTAAGAATTTTACATAGAATATTTCAAGTCCTCGGTGGCCGCGTGGTTAAAGCGTTAGGACTTTACGCTGCTATGAGGTTGGAGCCGTAGTAAGACAGGTTCGAATCCTAGCCAAGGCGACTTTTTTTAATCGTTTTTTTTTTAATTTTTACATATTTTTACATATTTATTTTTACTTTTTACATATTTACTATTGATTAATACAATTTGTAGTAATGTGTTTCTTCATTTTTTTTAAATTACTTGTACGCGCTTTCAAAATTTCAGGTAAATCGGAAAAAAGTTTATAATAATATAGTGTCTAATGTTGTATAGATAATGAATGGTACGGAACCCTTCGTGCGCAAGTCCAACTCGCACTTGACCAACTTTTTTAGAAATCTATTTCCATGTTTTGTTTGGTTTTAATATTAAATCGAAGGAACTAGAGTTTTATTAAACTTTCTGTAAATTTAAACATTTCATTTATTGAAATGGTTTAAAGCAAAATGTATTTCTTGCACTACAGTTTTACATATATGATTCGATGTGAGTAGAGAGATAGCCACAATGTAGAGGAAGTGGTGCGCAGGCGCCAGCGCGTTACCATTCGAGGTCACACACCTCCTATAAATGTATTCTTCTTCTTCTTCCTCAACCCGGATTCATCCACTCCTGGATATATGTACATAGGTCTCTGCTATCCTTTTTCATGTCTTCCTGTTTTGTGCTGTATTTAACCACCGCTTACTTGCCACTTCCCTAATGTTCTCCACCCTACGTTTCTATTGACTTCCCACACTTCTTTTAGTTTGTCTAGGCCTCCACACTGTTATTCTATGCGCCCATCTGTCCAGTCTAGCAACATGGCCAGCCCATCGCCATTTCATTTTCATTTTCATTTTGTATAAAATGTTGTAATTAATACCATTTTACTGATTTATCACATATTCTCTAAAACATATGACATCTACTTTATTTAATTCTGCCTCAAATATATTATTGACTTATTAATTTATTATGAATTAATTATTTTAAATCGAATTATA
Organism: Sitophilus oryzae; assembly: GCF_002938485.1. NCBI lineage: Eukaryota > Metazoa > Arthropoda > Insecta > Coleoptera > Curculionidae > Sitophilus > Sitophilus oryzae. The sequence goes on along the minus strand of NW_022145811.1, from coordinate 146,582 downwards.
TAGCGATATTTGGAATTAACCGCTTATCTCTTTGGGGCTTTTGTAATAGCAATGGATGGTAGACATTGAATTTAATATTGTATTCCCCCCCCCCAAAAAAAAAAATAATTATTTGCTATGTTAGCATTAGCAAACTATTATAGATTATATTAACAGTCTTCTATATTTGATATCAAAATATATATTGAACAATTTTGAACTAGCCGGTTTTGAGTAATTTGAGAAAAACTGAATCGATTTTTAAATTAAAACTGAATAGGTAACAATCAAACACCAGTCAAAAACCGACATACCTTTATAGTTGTCAGCGTCATTTTTAAACGTAACATAATTTTAATAAATATTTAATATTCAATACTGGTAATAATTTATTAAAAAATGTCTATACCTATGTGGCAAATTCATCTCTCCAAAAAAATCCTTTATGGGTATTTCGCCAGTGCACTGCAAGCAAATCTACAAAATAAAGTAGTTATTTTTTGTAAACACTTCTGCGTTAAATCTAAACGGACGCTGCTTGTCAGAAGTTATGTTTACAGTAATACAAATTTGTCTAACAAAGAAAAAAATGCTTAACGTTTCGGAAAGTTATCTCTTTCCGTCGTCGGAAGCAAAAAAATACTATAAAGAAAAAAACTATTTAAAATATTTAAATTCAACTATTCGAGAACACTTTACTTTTTTAAAACAGATACGTCTACAAGAAAACTGTTGACGTTCTGTTAAAATGACATTATATTAATTTAAACTTCAAAATTAACAATTACTACCTGATAACAATTATCTAATAAAGTAAAACCAAAAAGCCCAAAACTTTCTGTATGATTATTTTTAAATTTTACGTATGTTATGTTTATTTATGTTATGTTCTTTAAAATCAAAGAAGCGATTGCCATACATTACTAACATCTACAGATGCATGAGCAATACATTATCACTTCTTTCATTATAATTTTGGCGTTATTAAAATTTATTCTGTGCCCTGTGTCCCATGAATGCTGACAAATCTTAGATTTGTGAAAATCTTCCTTTCTTAAATAACCTTTATGTTCTTTAATTCTAACATTTAAAGGTCTAGATGTTTCACCAATGTAAAATTTATCGCATTCATCGGGTATTTGGTATATTACATTTTTTGTTTGTTGTTCTGTATTCATTGGTTTAGTATGTGATAAAATGGATCTAAGTGTATTTTGTGTTTTGAAAGATGTTCGTATGTTGTATTGTTTTCGTATACTTCTTATTTTTTCCGAAACGCCTAGTATGTATGGAATTGTAAGTTGTATATATTGTGTATTGTTATCATTGTGTCTATGATTTGGGGTTTGTATTTCGTTTAATGTTTTATCCATAAAATATGGTGGATAGTCGTTGCTTATGCATCTGTAAGTAGATGTTAGTAATGTATGGCAATTGCTTCTTTGATTTTAAAGACGATGAATAAACATAACATACAAAACATAAATAATAAACATATGAAAACATATGAAGGATAAATAAACATAACAGACGTAAAATTTATAAATAATCATACAGAAAGTTTTGGGCTTTTTGGTTTTACCTTATTAAATAATTGTTATCAGGTAGTAATTATTAATTTTGAAGTTTAACTTGATCTAATGTCATTTTAACAGAATGTCAACGGTTTCTTGTCGACGTATCTGTTTTAAAAAAGGAAAGTGTTTTCGAATAGTTGAATTTAAATATTTTAAATAGTTTTTTTCTTTATTCTTTGTATTTTTTTGCTTCCGACGACGGAAAGAGATAACTTTCCGAAACGTTAAGCATTTTTTTTGTGAGGCAAATTTGGTATTACTGTAAACATAACTTCTGACAAGCAGCGTCCGTTTAGGTTTAACGCAGAAGTGTTTACAAAAAATAACTATTTTATTTTGTAGATTTTCTTGCAGTGCAGTGGCGAAATACCCATCAAGGATTTTTTTGGAGGAAATGGTACTACGCGGAAATAGCTTAGATAGTGTGTTTGACATGTTTCTATTAATTTCTCCTCAATATTAAAATCAAAATACTTTTTATATTGACAAAATCATAGTCATCGTAGTTTGTAAACCTAAGGTATATCAGTTTTTGACTGGTGTTTGATTGTTACCTGTTCGGTTTTAATTTAAAAATAGATGCAATCTTTCCTAAATTACTCAAAATCGGCTGGTCCAAAATTGTTCAAATTAGGCATGTGCATTTACCATACATAAACCTTTAAAAACCCATTTACGACTTCGCTGTAAAATCGATAGGGGAGCCAATATCTGGACAGTTCAAAATTTTCATGGGATTTCCTATGTTTCCAACAACGCAGCACAACCCGGTATAACAGTTTTCATTGAAATTTATTCCTAGCGAAATAAATTAGAATTCAAAATGTAAATACATTATTTTGAAATATTTTAATACGCTTACGATTAAAAAAAATCATCAAAAAATATCTATTAATATTGCTGCATGCTGCCAAAATTAAATCTATCAAACTACCGACAAGAAGCTTTTAGTAATACTCAAACGGTCTTAATAGCGGGTAGTTTGTTAAAGCATTAATTCTTTTATATTACTGCGTTGGGAAAACTTCCGCCTCTTTTAGCAGCCGTTCTTGTTCCGACCCAGCCGGATTACTTCCGCTTCGATTGTCGCACTATTTTCGCTGCTCATTTTTATCGCAAGAATTATTGGACCGATTCCCATCAGTTTAAACTTTACATAGTGGGGCTTTTCTGACTTACAAAATGGACGTAATTCATATGGTAGATATGGGCTTTTTTGTTCTGTTATTTTTTTAATATTTTTTTTTAATTTAATAACTAAATTTTTCAGATTTTTATAGAAATTTTTGAATAAAAATATTAAAAAAGGACCATGTCGACCAAACTTAGATACCAAACAAGAAATAGCCATCTTATCCTATAGTCAAGCAGTCTTAAGAGGGATCAACTCAGTAACCACTCACTAAAGTTGGTCAAAGAATCGAATAAGTAAAATTTTTAGACACATAAGTAAAATTTTTAGACACAAAATCGAAACAAAATCTCTGCTGAGAAACATTGCGAAACAGTTTCGTCACATTTATGATATATACGGGGTGGCCCATCGAAAACGTTCCGCAAGGCATAACGGCCAGGGTATTTTTTTTTCAAAAAATCTCAAAACACGTCAATTTTGTTTGTGAGGGAGACAACTTTTGCCCCCAAAGTCGTTGTAAAATCTTCAACCCTCTAAGCGGGGGTGTCATCCCCCAACTTTTTTCAAATTGGAAGGGGGGTTAAGTGGTGCCGCAATGAAAATAGCTTTCTATTCTCTATATTTCCCCGCTTCGTTTTTGAAAATCGGTGGAGTCGTTGAGAAAATATGAAGGATTGAAATTTGAAAAGTTTATTTAAACATTTATCAGAATAAATGATAAGGATAAATTCCTTCGACCAATTTGCTGTTTCTACTTCATATTTCTAGATGTTTACGCATTTTTTTACTTGCCACAAGATTAAACGATCAGCTGCGGTAGTTGCTAGATAGCTGTTCTGTGACTTGTGCGTTGAAGTTCCCAATATTGCTAAACTGACCGACAATAGAATTTCCAAAAATACCAACCCACACGTTCAATTTCTGAGGGTATTGTGTGTGCACCTCATGAAAACCCTGGGGTTGTCCTCAGCCCAGTACTGACAGTTGTGCCGATTAACTACACCGTTCAAAAAGAAAGTACACTCATCCGAAAAACACAATATTAAATACTAAATTATTATCATTCGCTACTCGTTCACTTATAGTTTCACAAAATTGCAGGATTCTATCAAAATCGTCTTCGTTGAGTTCTTGTACCAACTGTATTTTGTACGGGTGGAACTTGTGTTTTTTTAATATCCTTTGGACACTTGTACGATTCACGCCGGTCTCATTGGCTAATTTTCTTGTACTCAGCATACTATCCATGGCAACTTATATTATTATTTAACTATGGTCCAATACGAATACCTCCATAGCTTCATTTACTACAGGACTCCCCCCCCCCGATTGCCACATTTATTATTTTTAAAATAAAGTTTGATTATTTCCACTTTTTCTGCAAGTGAGAACACCATAATTGTTAAAAAGTTTAACGATATTGAGAACTTCAACGCACAAGTCACAGAACAGCTATCTAGCAACTATCGCACCTGATCGATCAACCTTGTGGCAAATGCTTATTAAAATAAGCGGTTTGCGATCTTGCACCGTAATTTTACTTTATTTGATAAGGAAAGGCGTACCGGAGAAAAGTGGCAACGCCGCAACAGCACACAATTGCTTTTCTCTCACTTCGACTTAATAAGATCTCTATGCGCTTTATTTCCCCACATGTAAATGCCGACACAAAAGTAAGAGTTGCCAGCAGGGTATAAACATTTTCTATCACTATGGTATTAATAAAAACCGCAATGACCGCAATAAATTCAATGGTGTATAATCGAAATGATGTATAAATATGCGGTGTAAAACGAGAAACTCCTGTATCAGTGTGTTTTAAAATTTTATTATTTTAATGTTTGTATTATTACTATTTCTGGCATTTTGCCACTTTAATAAATAAGGATTTGTTGTATTAAGATACAGTGTCTTATATTGAGTTGTTCTTTTGCACGAAATCGCATTTATTTCACCAGGAAAATTATCTCGACGTTCATAGAAATTATAGGCAAACCAAAACTAAGTTTAGAAACTGCCATGGGAAAAATTAAGAGATCAGATCATAAATATGATTCCTAATTCCATTGTACTTTATAAAACAAAACTGGGAATATTAAAAACTTCCAAACCCAATCTACATTTAGTCCGCTAAAATTTCAATCATTAAAAAGTACTTAAGAATGCTAATACTAGGTAATTAACGTTTTTCTAGTTCAACCAAATTAATTGGATTTTATACCAACTTTATTAATATATTATTTTTCAAAGAATAAATATTAAAAGAGATTTTAACGAACTTCAAAGAATAAACAGAGATAATTAAGTATAGAAAAGATTTGTCATAAATTCCCTGAACTCCGTTTTAAATCTTCTCTTCTTTAATTCTTTCGTAAAGAGTTTAAAAATAACAAGAATAAGAATGACTTAGTCTTATATTGAAAATAATATATAAATAGATTAAAACAATAATTAATTTGGCTTAAATTCAAAAGCCTATATTTTACATTAGTACATAATTTTATTTCTAAAAATAAGCATTTATGTTAATGTGTTTGTATTTTGTTCCTTTTATGGATTATTTTTTTAATATTATTTTGTATGTAGAATAATATTCTGATGGATTAGTGAAAACTTAAAGTTCAATTTTGTAAAGCTCTTAATATGATTCTTATAAAAAAAACATAGAAATACCATCTAGAATAGAGAAGAATATATAAGAGAAGGAGAATATCTTAACCACCCCAGGATTCGCTGATGACGTAGTCCAAATTGCAAAAATTTCTAAAGAACTACAAGCACAAATTAACAAACTAAATACAGCCAGCAATAAAGTAGGTCTCAAAATAAATTTAGTAAAATCTAAAGTAATGTACAACGACCTAGTAGACAGAAAAGACATTCTAATAAAAACATATACATACTGCCATTACTCGCTGACGAGTATTCGACACGCATCAAAAGATGGTCATGCAAGGCGTTTTCTTTCATGAGCTTTTCTGTGACTGAAAAGCCCGATACGTGATGTTATTTGCCTACCGCACTCCGGACATTCAAAAATCTCATTGCTTTGTTGCCTCTTTACTTTTTGTTTGTCGCTATTAACTGAGTTTGCAATTCTTCTCCATTGAGTTCTATTGTGAACTGCTTCTTCCCAATGATTCTGCATGTTAATCCCCTTTAAGTTTTCGTGGAAAATGTCCTTGTACCTTTTGAGTTGTCCACCCGGCCTCCTTTTACCGTCTACAAGCTCACCGTAAAGCAGAGATTTTGGTATGCCGTTTTCTTGCATTCTGCATACGTGACCAGCCCATCTTAAGCGGGTTTTGTAACTATGACTTCAATACTCTCGCAGTTAGCTTTTTCAAGGACCGATACGTTTGAGACATGATGGAAGGTGTCTCTGTTGCAACTTGTTTAATGCCTTCATGTGTCGGCGGTACGGCACCCAGGTTTCGCTCCCATATAACATGGTGGGGATTATAATTGTTCGGTACACTGCCAGTTTCGTTTTGGTACTCAAGTCATGATTGTAGAAAACCCTGTCTTTTAATTTCCAGAATGCTCTTGAGGCACTGCTAATCCGGTGCTGAATTTCAGAGTCGATATTTGCCTTTTCCGAAATCAAACTGCCTAGGTAATTAAATTCCGCCACATATTCCAATAGTTCTTCTCCGATTTTTACAGCATTGTTATGATCTTCCGGGGGAGTGCACATGATTTTGGTTTTGTCGATGTTTAGCTTAAGGCCCAAAGCCTCGTATGCCCAGGTATATGTGTTCAACATTTCTTGTAATTGTTGTAACGTGTTTGCAACTAGAGCGCAGTCATCGGCGTATTGAAGTTCTGTGATGAATTTTGTACGTGTTTTTGCCCTCAGTCTTTTTATGTTGAACAGACCGCCGTCATATCTGTATCTAATGCCCAATCCCCTCTCCTGCAGTTTGCTGTCCACTATAATGGAGAGCGCTGCCAGGAATATGTTGAATAGGAGAAGTTAAGACACGTCCCTGCCTAACTCCTGTATTAGTCAGGAAGGGATCGCTCAGTGATCCATAATGTGACACTCTTGACTGGTTGTTGTTATAGATGCTTTTACACACTGTAACAGTCCAAATTTAGCTTTAACTAGGTTTAAAAAATATATACCAATTTTGCTTACAAGTTAGATCAAACTCTTATTTATGCTGATAAATAAATTTATTGCATTTAATTTTTATAAACAAATATTCATTACAGCTATATTTCATTATCTTTCTTACTCTTCTTTGCTTAATTTATTTTGCTTTCCATGCTATATATCAATCAGTAATCAATCGGTAATGATCTAAAATAAAATTAAAATTTATTATCTTATGCTAATATAATCAAATTCAGCAAAATATTACCTTTAATTTCTGGACTTGTTTATGTTTCTGAATGTTAGCCTATTTGCCGTAATTTCTGGTAGTTCTACGGTACTGCTTGCCCTTGTATTTAGAAGATTTATTAACAAGTGTGGATTGTCTCTAAAATATTATTTGACCCTATATTTCATTATAGAGCCCAAAATGAAGTTATCTACCTGCATATTTTTTGAAATTTATCATTTGTTTATTTTCTGCAAATTGTAAGGTTAACAATTATTATAAATAATGTCATTTAAATTTGAATTGCTCAGATCAGTTGAGATTAGTGTATTCGGCGCACACACGCTGTTGTCAGGTTGAGCAGTACTTCCTTTAGGTTCTGATGTTTGTATTTTCTGGTAATTATTGATTGTATAATCGACGTTACTGAAAATTTTATCTTCCCCTATTTGTTTTTTTTTCCTTTTCTTACTTACCTTTTTTTTATCATATATTGATTCAAGGTTCAAGAGTTCAAGGTACATACGGTTCGGTTTTCAATTTTTAATTAAATTTAGTATATATAACGTCATCAAATTTGGTTCATTTTTTTTTATTTAATATCATTATACAATACTCTATTAATTTATCTTAGTGTTTTATTCATCCCTTAATTTTTTATCTTTCTAATATTTTTTTTATAACAAGTCTTGTTAGATTCCAAGAATATCTTGGGGGGTTTTCTGGCTTATCCTGTGCAAAGCCAGTGGCGCTTAAAGCCCACCCCATCTCTTCGGCAGAGCTAGGGCCTATTTGCACGCACACTCCACAGTTTAATAAGACCTTGTTTTATTTATTTTGTTTTTTTTTCGGTTCTCTATAGATTTTTAATTTCATAATTTTTCTCGTCAATTTAATAATTTTGAAATTTAACAATTTAACATTTTTTTTAAACCAATTTCCTGCAAAGGAAACGCGTGGCAATACTGTAAGAAATTTGTTGGGTACTCCGAACTTTTTCATAATTCCCCAAAGTGCATCTCTGTTCACAGAGTCGAAGGCTTTTGTTAGATCGATGAATGCAACATAAAGTTTAGACTGCTGCTCTTTTACTTTTTCCTGTAGTTGGCGGATGGAAAATATGGAATCGACGGTGCCACGGTTGGTGCGAAAACCCGTTTGCGATTCTGGAAGGATTTTTTCTATATGTGAGTGAAGGCGATTTGACATCATTTTTGCAAGAATTTTTCCTCCGATAGCCAATAGTGAAATTCCCCGGTAAATTCCGCAGTCTGATGCACTTCCTTTGTTCTTAAATATATTCACTATATTCACTATATTCTAATAAATAACACACCACTGGAAATAGTAAACCTTCCCCCACCACTTTATTTTGGTAGATAGGAGAAAATGGCTCCAACAAAAAATATTCAAAATTTACTGAAGATTATGAAGCTGTTACTTACAGTACACATTATCTAGGCAAAATTGTGTAAAAACTCCATTTTCTTATTTTTGGTTGCAGTTGCACCCCCTAGCGGTCGTTTTACAAACTTGAAAATAATTTTCAGCAATTTCCCATAGCCTCTTTAGTTATAAACATTTTTTTTCGCAGCCGCTACGGCTAATACTTTCCGAGATACAGCCAAGAGCTATTCTTAGTGGGACACCCTGTACAACAAACTAGTAGACAGAAAAGACATCTAATAAATAACACAACACTGGAAATAGTAGAAGAATATATATATTTGGGACAACTAACACACAGCTGAATTCAATCAATGCATACTACCTGTTCTAATGTATGGTGCGGAGACACTAACATTAACCAAGAAAACAGTAAGCAAAATTAGAATAGCGCAAAGAGCAATGGAAAGATCAATGTTGGGGCTATCTCTGAAAGACAAAGTGCCGAATATCGAAGTATTAAACAGAATAAAAGTCATGGATGTCATACAGAAAATAACTACTTTGAAATGGAATTGGGCAGGGTACTTTGCAAGGTTAAACGATGACCGATGGACGAAGAAAATAATAGAATGAAAGACATGATGCATTCAGGAGAAGAGGCCGTCCTCCAACTATACTTGTATTCATTTAAAACTTCCCAATATGGCGGACTTCAGTATGGGAGGCTTAAAAAACGAAAATCTCTAGACTGGAATCGACTGTATTTCAAATCGTTCAAATTGATAATCTGTGGTAAATCCAATTGAACTCTGACACTTGACTGACATTGACGTTTACGGTTCCTTTTTCTAAATATTTTCATTATTTTTTGAGTTTTTATTCACAAATTCGACTTGATTTTGTTCTTTTATTTAACCTGCAGCCTGCAGTACTAATTATATAGTTATAAATAATCTTTTCACCGATCAAGAACTGAGGAATAGACTGGAAGATATTCAAAATGTGTAAAACGCTTACAAACGTATTAGAAAATATTGACTTGTCCACAAATTCGTGAAAATAAATTAGTCCAGATGTTTGTAAAAAGTATCAGTAATTTTAGGTTTGTAATATGTACATGATGATAAATAGATTAAAACTTGTATTTCAGGAAACAGGGCGGACATTACAGATTGTTTTAAATCAGTTTTAAAATATAAAGAAGGTTTAAAAGTTGAGTTAAGTAGAGAAGACCTAAATAAGGTAATGTTGGTAATGGGACCAAAGATCAAATAACTCTTGAAATATATAACATGTACAATAATTGTAAGTAGTTTTTATGAATTTTTCTTGTAATATATATTTTTTTACTTTACAGGATACACAAAGAATAATAAAAATACAGTTACTCACTAAAAGCGCTTAAGATTTCTAATAGATGTAGTTATATGTAGAATATCAAACACCAAACCAAACCAAAAATTATGTTTTATTTTACTGGTATTCCTCACATTTGAAAGGAAAGTCATTACATAAATAAGCAGACGTTGTATAGTACACTCTATATTAATAATCACTTACTAGGTATAAAATTTAGTACTGATTCCAAACCTATAGTCATAGCCTATAGTTGTGGTTGTGACATATTCTGATGTGTTTCTGGCAATTTAAAATAAGTTAATATTTAAACAAACATTTCTGGCTTCCCTGACAGGAGTGTGAAAACAAATTTAATAAAGGTATAATGTGGATAATGTTCTGATTATTACAGTTTGAATGGATGTTTTTGTATGTTGTTATTTTTAATAAAGTATATTAATGAGTTTTTGAGTATTTCTTTTTCCCTCAGAGGATTGTGTTCTAATCTTTATATATAAATTTTCATAAATTATATCTACAAAATTTATTACCTCATAACTTTTTGCTAGACTTTGTAGTTGATACAGTTTAACAGTATATAAAAGAACTATTTAAATAAGATGTTTGAAAATATATAGCTGTTTTTGCACGCATCAATTCAATTTGTGATTAACTGTACTGAAAGAAAAACAAACTAAGAGAAATGGGGTGATCTATCAACTATAACATGAAACGCATCATCCTATTTCCAAGTTTTCTATTAATTTGACTTATTAAACAACTATAATTATTCAATAATCTTGATAATTCTAGGAACTCTCAGACATCGTCAAAACATGAAAACAAAAATTTACTTCCTATAGTTTTGACGTCCCTTTAACTGAAATATAAGAAACAGGGGAGTTAATATTCTCACTGAGAAAGTTTGGACACTTAAAAGATTATATCGGGCAATGGGACGAAATATGCTGGAAATAACCAAGAAAGACCGTAAAAGAATAGAGTGGATACGACAAAAAAACCTGAGTAACACTCATTAACTGAATCAAATTTCAAGTGGCAATAGGCAGGACACCAGGCAAGAAGGACGAACAACAGATTTGCCACGAAAAGAGAGATAGAGGCCCAGAAGAAGACCAAGCTTAAGATGGGATCATGATATTACGAAATTAGCAGTGATAACATAGACCTTTGTAGCTATCAATAGACAACAATTAGCCAAATTATAGTGAAATTTTCTAAATATGTAAGAGAGGCTAAACCATCTTAAAAATGGTTGAATAATCTCGAAGTGATGATGATGATATTAATTTAGAGAACCTAGATATCATAAAAATACTGGGTACTTACGAAACAACATTATCAACGGTTTATAATAGACGAACATATCTGCTAAAAACTAAAGTGTTTTTGAATAGCTTGTAGTAAAACAGCCCAGGGTCATCAACAAAGTTGAAGAGGTAATATTTTGGCCAACTATATATCAAAATATTTAAATGAAATAAAGGAACCTACGTTATGTTAAAAATATTTTATATTGTGATTACCTCGGATGCGCCAGACAGAAGCAATATTTTGGGAAATTTGAGGAGAATAGGTTATGTAAATCAAACGCTAAATTTGTAAATAGCCCTTCTTATTTTATTAAATGAAATTAATGGTGTGCCGTACCCTGCCTGGAATTCACAAAAGAACACGGCAGAGAAAACCTTGATCACTATTCCAAAGAATTCATCTAGGCTGTTCTGAACTTTAATAAAAGAGAAATAATTATAATACAGAAACTGTCCTCATACCAAGGTTTATAGTAATACATTCGAAACATGCCACATTATTATACTCTGTTTTTTTCTCAGGTAAGATTTCGACAGACGATGACAGAAAAAAAGCAGATGACGTCCCATACCAATCTATTTATTTTACTAAAAAAAGTTTCTAATAATTTTTAAGTTAACTATGGATGGGTTTAAATATAAATCCGTCGTGCGTCGTCTCTTGTTGTTTTTAACCAGTTTTATTGGTTTATTTCAAAAATGACAGATCGTATTTCAATTTTTTGGTTTGACGAAACGATGAACGACAAACGGACGCTCGATGCGCAGAGGCGCAACCAGGAATGGGGCAGGGGGCTTAGCCCCGGATATCCAGTACGTGTCGTATAAAATTGGTTTTAACCTCACATGAATCTTATCTTATAGTGACCTAAGCCCCCCAAAAAAACTTGAGCCCCCCTAAAAGTATATGTCTAGTTGCGCCCCTGCCGATGCGTATGAACTCGCCTTTAGATTTTTGACGCTTGTCAAAGTCTTGCCAAATTATAGGTTATAATTTTGTGTCAACTTTTGTCAAATATCCTGCGTTTTGGAAGATGATGCATTTTGATTCGTGTTATTACGTGTGTTTTGTGTCCTTTGAAGTCAAGTGGAGAAAAAATCGAGTGAAAATTAACTGTAGACCCAGAGCACAGTTTACGGTTAATACCCGCTGGCCAGGCAGAAAGTCTTATACACCAATAAAGTTACCATCAATAAAGTTCGTATACCATCCCGTCGTAGATAAGTGCATCTCGAATATGGTAGAAGGACCATACTAAAGACATACTAAAAACTGGAGTAGCTGTAAAATATCGACATCACACGATAGATAAATAATGGATTTTAGTACTGCAGAAAAATAATGTCAAAAGGTACTGGTTTAAAAAAATTAAGATTAAAGTTAATTAATCAACCTTTAAGGTATAAAATTTGGTAAGTGTTATTATTAATAAATTAGTTTGTTTTATTTATGTTGTTTTATTTATTCCTGCGGAATATTACAAATTTGTATTTGTACATAAGTTATATTGATAAATATAATCGTGAATGCGGGAAGCTTCATAAAGCTTCAAAGTAAGAAATAGTTCTTTTTTATATTTTTTTTGGTATACAGAGTGTCTTACAGCTGAATGTTTTGAATTTACAGAAATATGTCTATTTTTAAATAGGCGGTTCATCTCAAGCTGTATTTAGATACTTTAAAGAGTTTTTTTTTCTTAATTCTTTGTTTCTGTGACTGGAGGAGATATAGCTCCTGAAACGTTAAAACGTTGGTTATGCAACTTTGTTTTACTAGAAAAATACCACTGACAAACCAGTTTCCGTTTGTATTCAACCTAATGCTATTTACAATTATCTTTTTTATTTTGTAGTTTTTCTTTCAGTGGCGCAAAACCTAGAATTCTTTTCAAGGAATGAGCTTTGTAATATCAATAAAAGCTGTCCAACGTGAACATTTTTTATACAAAATGATACATATTTAATTACATAAAAACGTTAAAACTGTATTTATTATATTATGCATGATATTAAACACACCACAAACTTTGTATTAACACGAAACACTGATTTTAGATGTGCATAAACTGCAATTATGAACTTTTAAACGCTTGTACTCGTTTGTCGGAGCAAGCGAAAATCGCAATCCGAAAATAAAATAGTTTCTCTAAACCATCAAAACTTGGTCAGATAAATGCAGGCTTAAATATAGGGCGCACGGCTCATTACAAGTGCTTGAACAGTTTGTAGAGCGATAAAAGTTCTTCATAAAACGATATTTCAAACCGCACTTGCTTTACGGTATACCATTTTATATACGCTTTTAGTATAAGTATAGTATTAAAGTTTGAAATACCGTATTTAAAGTGTGGTATTAGTTTTTGGAAAATAATGTGTTAATTCTTTTTGTTGATTTTAAAAAATTAAAATAGTTACAATGATTGTAATATCTTCTAAATGTAGGAAACTCCAGTTTATCAATTAATATTTATGCTAAAACTAGCGCGTACCAGCGACTTCGTTCGCGTCGAATTAATCATTTGTAATGGTGATGATAAAGCAAAGCAAAATTTCCATTAACATACAAACTGGATAAAATTTTCTCACATTTATGTAAGCATGAAAAAACAATAATTGATATTATTATATAGCAGGTGATATTTGAGGTAGTTTCATCGTTGGAATTTGACTTTCGACAAATCCGTTTGCCAAATAAGCTTTTTCGTCAAGCAGTTTAAGCAGAATCGTGGTTAGAAATTGCAACTTTTGGTTCCCTATATGATTTTTAAAAAATGTTAAAGTATGTAAAAATCCAAATAAATTATCTTGTCCAAGCGTTTTCCCGAAAAGACTAACCGTTTTTTAAACAAATATTGTAATATTTAGGGCGTTTTCACCCTCTTGGAATTTGAGATTCGAGAAACCCCTCCTTATCGAACCTCTACACCACAGTCAATCGTTTGCCAAAAATCAGCTTTAAACGTCAAAAGTTTAAGCAGAATCGTGATTACTCAATGGTCATATTTTATGAAACACCCTGTATAAATTTATAAAAAATCTTTAAAATATGTAAACAACAAATAAAACATACGTGTTTAAAGGTTTTTCAAAAACTCACCGGTTTTTAAACAAAAATATTTTAATATTTGAGGATAGTTTCACCCCCACAGAATTCAGTTTCGAAAAATCCCTTCTTATCGAACCTCTACACCCTAAAGTCAATCTGTTTTCCAAAAATCAGCTTTTACGACAAGCGCTTTTAAGCAGGATCGTGATTAATCAATGACCATTTTTTTCGAAACACCCTGTATACATTTTTAAAAATCTTAAAATATGTAAAGAAGCAAAAATAAAATATACGTGTTTAAGCGTTTTTCGGAAACTTGACCGTTTTTAAATAAAAAATATTGTTATATATTTGAGGGGTGGTTTCACCCTCTTGGAACTGGAATTTCGAAAAATCCCTTCTTATCGAACCTCCACACCCTAGAAATCAACCTGTATGCCAAAATTGGCTTCTTACGTTGAGTGGTTTTGAGCAGGATCGTGATTGTTCAGTATGTCAGTCATAAAGGATTTTGCTATATTAGTATAGATTATTATTATTTAAAAACTGCAGTATAATACCAGAATATGACTTCATTGCTATTTAAAGTTTATTAAAAGATTTAAATCAATTCCCAAAAGATATATAATGCAAAGTTTGTTGAACTTTTCTTTCGTTCATCACTTATTAAAAACTATGGATATAGACGATTGATATATTATCAGAATCAACACTTAAAGTCGGCATCACAAGGTTCGTCGAAAGAATATGTGTGTATTAACAGTTCTTCGAATCAAATATATACAAAATCTAACTGTCAATATGACAATACAACAATAATAGTCACCAAGGCCACCTCTTCATATTATAAAATATCATGAAACAGTAATGATAAATAAAAAAAATACAAATTGTTGGGGCTAGTTCATTTCGCTCTTAAAAATTAACCAAGGCATGTATTGACATGATTCAAAAAACAAAATATTTTTTTTTTATTATATATAAAAAAGCAAAATAATGTTTAAGAAAATTTTTAAAATTATTGCACAGGGTGTTTTAAAAATAATGTAAGAAACAACCCTTTGATTAAGATACGAATGAAAGTAATAAGATTACGCATGACAGTTGAAATATTTATACTGTTTGCTAAAATAATCATGAAAATAGGGCTAAAAATAAAAAATATAACACTTTTTTTTGTGCATTGAGTGTACAGTATGTCCACGGATTGTCTTTACAAGAGAAAAAACTTTTTTATTATTGAGATTTTGAGAAAAATGCATTCTACATAAAAAAATTTGATTGTTCTTAAATGGTTTGATTCAAACCCCATTAACTCTTTTCCAATATTTCATACCGAAATTTAATAAAACCATTAAAATACAGTAGACTTTTTCTAAGTCCTATAAATTAAAACGCGCACAAAATTAAAAAGAAGCTCAAAATTTAGTTAGTTCAATGCTACGGGAAGGGTGATAATAGTTATTAGAAAATATCATATTAACAACAGCAAAAAATATGACGTTAATCAAAATTAATAACCATCTATCAAAGAATGAAGCCGAAATTATATTACCATAGAAACGCCTTTTGATTTTTAGGACTGTAACCATATTTACGTGTTTTTTAATTTACTTTATGGAAATTTGGAATAGTATAAACGGAATTAACCATCTTAGAACAAGCCCAAAATTTTTATGAAGAGGCATTTTTTTCTCAAAATATTAATATAAAAGTTGTTCCTCTGTAAAGACAATCCTGGGACATTTTTTAGAATTTTAGAATTTAGAATGAAAGGTGGAGAGGGGTTAATCACTTCGACCTTACAGATCAATTGTCTCCCCCTTTCTTGAATCATAACTCATCCTACAGTCCCAGGGCTTTGACAAAAGCCAGTATCTGGGACGGTTAGGGTAGTTCTCCATCTCCAATATCACCAAAATTCATGGCACGAATGGTTTGTCTCGTCTCAACACTCAGTGATGAGGTGTACTGGTGTTTCACCATCTTCCCCACAGAATCTGCATTCGCCGTTTCTTCTTAGTTTCAATCTGCTGAAATTTCATTGAGGGAGACAGTGTCTGTTAAAAACCCGTGACAATCCGAAGATTGTTCTTACTCAGACAGGAAGATCTGTGATTTTTCTTGATCATAAGCCCTCAGAAACTTCTTCGAGTGTCCTAGACCATTGCAAGATTTCCATTCCAAGTTGCGGATGGAATCTTCCAAGTTCTTGAGTTCCGCCTTGAGTTGGTTACCACTTGGAATCCTGGGACATGCTGTATAATATAATTTTTGGGAAAAAATGCCAAATTGCTGCTTGATTAAGAAAAAATGCATTTTATTCCAAAACGAGCACAAAATGCAAATTACTTTTTTTCTGTGTCTTAGTCACAAATTACCTATAACAGATGCGAAAGAAAGCGACTGCATTGGAAACCGCTCGGCAAATCCGACACGCCTATTGAGTGGTGTAAATACACCTGTCGTTTAGTCCGGAAACCTATGCTGTGTCGTATTCGCTTGCTGGAATGACATAGTGCGTGGTTATATGTTTCTTTAAAAAAAAAAAAAAAAAGTTTTTGTTGAACTTTTGAACTGTTATTTCTAAGTTTTGGTAATTTTGTATATCTTATTTAAAATGGGATGCAAATGTGTTTATTTATAAGGAAAAAAAAGATATTTATAGTATAAAAAAATTAATTTATTTAACAAAATTTAATTAAAAATGTGACAAAATACCTAATAACCTTTCTATTAGTAGTTCTATCGGACTTTTTTCGACTATAAATCTTTATTTGTAAACTTTTAATACATCAAATAATCCTAATAAATCATTTAATGATGTAAATAAGAGAAATTTCTCACATGGGTGGTCAAATTTTATAGTTTTCATTATATCAAACAGCCTCTGAGTAATGTTTTCAACTCAAAATGCCTTTAATTATGTTTGACTACATCATTAAAGGGTCTTCAAATACATCAATGTGATATTTGTCTAAAATTTGCAAAAGAATCCGAATCTCTGGATAACTCTAAGTTATTTACCCATTTAAAAGCCTTTGATCATGAGAGTGGAAAATTTGTTCATTTTATTTACAGGCTGAAAAAACTATTTATATTAAATTTTGATGAGTTTTGCACTGAAGAAAACATTCAGAGGCTGTTTGATATAATGAAAACTAGAATTTGACCACCCATGTGAAATTTCCTCTTAGTTACATCATTAAATTATTTATTAGATTGAAAATATTTCATGCATTAAAGTTTAAAATAAAGATTTATATAGTCGAAAAAAGTCCGATAGAACCAATAGAAATGTAACTATTTGTCACATCTTTAATTAAATTTTGTTAAATAAATTAATTTGTTATACTATAAATATCTTTTTTTAATCTCCTACGAGCTGATATAATATGACGAGCAATCTATTAAATTACTGTGAGATTATACAGAAAAGTCCACAGACTTCGAGACATAGGAAAATCAAGTCCATTTAGCGTGTGTCCAAATTTTGACAAGTTTTCAAAAAATGACAGTTTTTGTTAGACTGACGTTTAATTTCACCTGACTTCTCGGTGAATGATTTCTTTTTTATGGGGGTACATAAAACCTAAAATTTACGGCCATGAAGGAATTCAAAACTTGGAGCAATTAAGGCAGAAAATATTTAATGCCTTTGACACTGTCAACCCTGATATGTTATCCAATGTGAGGAGGGATTTTATGATCGTTTGGGTTATTGTTTAATGCAAGAGGGAGGCACTTTTGAACAATTTTGAAATTTTTAATTTCATTATCCTGTTTTATAACCGTTTACCCATTACCTAACTTGACAAACATGGGAAAACAAAAGGTCCTTTTCGGGACCACAAATATTTTGATTGTGAAAATTGGTAACTTTTTTGGATTAAAAAACAAAAAGTTGTTAATATAATATCAATTTAAAAGTGTTTTAGTAGTTTTTTAATACACACTATGATATAAAATTTATTATTATTATAATGTACATTATTAATACTATTGTTCATTCGAAATGGCATTAAGGCCCAATTGCAACAATGATTTAAATTTTCTTAAAAGATAAGTAGAGCTTAGAATGAGCTGTATTTATATTTACTTTATTCACCCTAAATGAGGGAATTTGACTGACAATTTTTGAATTTAAATTGTTTTTTTAATGATACTAACCATTTTAGTTCAATATTTAATAAAAGTTATTTTAATATTAATAGAAATCCAAGAGATTTGAAACCTCTTTTAGTGATTTATAACATTCTCAAATGAATTACAGGTGCCCTTATTTTCTATGAAAATCACACAGCTTTTTCATAGTCGCTGCAGTTGCTATAGCTATAAAAAACTAATTTTTAAGGTGTGAAAATTGCGACACACGCTAAATGGACTTGATTTTTCGTATGTGTTGAAGTCTGTGGACCTTTTGTATGCCTCGATAACATATTGGTGCAGATTATTTTCATCCAAACAAATAATAACCCAAACTACATTGATGCGGATTGTCTATGAACTCTTTCTGAAGGTCACAGAAACCTGAACGCGTAATTCGGTGTTCTTTCCCATCTGTTATAGGTAATTTGTGTCTTAGTTATAAACATATCGAAAAAAAAGTCTTTTAGTGAAAAGTTTAAAATGTATAGCTTTAAAAAGACATGTGGTAAAAACAAAAATAGGTTTCAAATTATTCTTAGTACCGCAGGAAGGACGACATATATACGTCTATTTTATTTCACCTAGGAGACTAGATATCGTCCGATTACGAAGGTAACTGCAACGCTGTTCGCGTCTCTTCTTCTCTCTAGGGAACTCTTGCTCGCTACCCAGCAATAGAATTCGATATTAGTAAAATACTAAGCATTAGTAGAATAATCATGTATGGAAATGTGTGATTACGAATAATTTATTACAAAATTATTAGGTAAAGCATTTCAATAATCGAGCTAAATTTTGAGATAATCATCGTTGCTATATTGAAATTAGTTTAAGATTATGAATATTTCCCATTATTGGAGATTGCGTTCCAGGGTTGTCTACATGGTAAAATTTAAGAGCAATATAAAATATTAATTCAACCAATTATTTATTATTTTATTTACGATATATTAAAAATCTTTCCAAAAATCTTTCTTCTTTTTTTGGAAAGGTGCTACAGAGGCCAGGCTCAGGGACGGTATTGGTGACAAAATCTCGGAAGAGCAAAGCGGATTCACACCGGGGAAATTTTGCACAGATAACCTTTTGTCCTGCAGCAGGTGATGGAAAAAGATAGCAGTAGATCAAGTAGTCCATCTAGCATTTATTGATTTGGAGAAAGCGTACGACTCTATTCCCCGCAGCAAGATATGGGAAGTATTGAATATCTTAGAAGTAGATAGACCTTTGCTTAAGATAATAAAAGAGCTATATAAAGAAAATAGATCATTACGTTAAGATAGGACACAGGCTATCTAATCAATTAACACCACAAAAGAGTTGCGACAAGGATGCAGCTTATCTCCTCTGATCTTCAACGCTTACGTCGAAGTAGCCCTTAGAGAATGGAAGACGAAATGTCAAGGTATGGGAATGCCCATTGGGGACAACACACTATTTACCCTGGGCTTTGCAGACGATCAGGTCGTGATTGCGCAGGACTCATATGATCTAGAGTTCATGACTAAGAGGCTTTATGAAGAATACAACAAATGGGGTCTTCAGGTTAGTCTAAAAGACAGAATACTTAGCTGTCAATTCCAACGCTTTTTTTGAAGTCTTCATTAATAATAACGTCCAGATTCAACAAGTAGACAAATTTAAATACCTGGGTGCTTCTATCAACAACGAGGGTTTGGGCAAGAAGAAATACAAACCCGAATTCAGAAGAGCAAACAAGTTATTGGATGTCTTAACAGCCTCTGGTGGGACCAAAACTTATCTGCAACAACTAAAAGAGACTTGGAAGAACATTGGTGGAGCCAGTTCTTTGCTATGGTTCAGAGCTGTGGACTCTGAATGCAGACGCGAAGCGCAAAATCAAAGTTGTTGAAATGGACTACATTAGAAAAGTGCAGGTATATCTAGGATGGAAAAAAGACAAACATCGAGGTCAGGCGTATCATGAATGCATCGGAGGAGACAGTACTGGATCGAATCGAAAAATCCAGCTTAAAATGGTTGGACATGTTCTGCGTATGCCGGAGAACAGGTGGCCAAAAGAGTTTTTCAATGGGCTCCCCAGGGCAGAAGAAAGAGGGTAGACCTAGAAAATCCTGGGACGGAACGGTTACGGAAGCAATGGAAGCTCGTAATCTAGAAGCTGATGACGCTCTAAATCGAGATGTGTGGCGTAGGGTAACGGGAAGGCAACAATAGGCTGTAGTTGGAAATGAGTATTAAATACTTAACCAAATCCCGTTTATATATATATATATATATATATATATATATATATATATATATATATATATATATATATATATATATATATATATATATATATATATATATATATATTTATTATTTATTTACGATATATTAAAAATCTCTACTAACAGAAATTAACAATAGAAGAATTAAGTTAGCATGGAAGAAACTCAATCATATTCAAATCCTAAAAATGCCACTTTGTCTACAGAGGAAAATATTCGGCCAATGTGTACTATACTCTGTTTTTTCTCAGGTAGATTTCGACAGACGATGAGAGAAAAAAGCAGATGACGTCCATCATATCAATCCATTTATTTAACTGAAAAAGTTTCTATTATTTTTAAGTTAACTATGGATAGTTTATATACATGGTGAGTTTCGTACGATGTTCTCTATGGGTATCTCGAAACTACTGGAGATAGAGAGTCGGTTAAATGGGAAAAGATTGCAGTTTTGTGAGGACAAACATAATATGCGCCTTTCAGATTTTGGAAGATATGCGGCTTACTAGATATTTCAGAAAAAACAAATTTCGGCTATTTTAAAAACTGTCCCTAATTCCATTATAAGCTATTTTAGACAAAAGTTTTCAGATAAAACGTAGATAATCACATCCTTCAAGAGATCGTGTCCTCCGCTTTTTTCTAAAGCCTGTCATTTTGATATATGATACAAACTTATGTTTTTTAAAGGGAAACCATAGTTGGCCATGACTTCATAAAGGCCGTTTTTAAACTTTTAGTGATATAAGCTATAATATCTTCTCTTCGAAAAATTACTGACTTATAGCCAATTCTTATAATTTTAAACAATTTCATAGATTTAGCCATGGAAACAAGTTCAATCGCAGTTGCTTTCAGAAATTTGAAACTGTCACATCAAACTTGTAAATTAAAATAAACAAAATTGTAAATATGAATTTTCAAATGAAAAAAAACGCGTAGATACTCGCGCATTAATTCAACATGACTTTCATTATGACACACTACCCCCACTCCCCCATAATGAAAGAAATGTTAAAAATTGACTATATCATAATTATGCAAACGCAGGGATAGGAAGAAGGTGGACTAATTGAATGGGCCTCCTCGATCAACTAACCTATCCATTTAAATTTGTTATGCCGGTATGGTTAACAACAAGGTTCTAAAATAACCAATGAATTAAGAGAGGCACTCGAAGTGGCGGTACGAAAAAGTTTAATTAAGTCCTTCTGTGAGAATAGGTAGTAATTCAGTTTTAAAAAGATGCAACTCAAATCAATGGTGGATTTTTTGAACATTTCTAAAATAACTTAAATTGTATGTAGTGATATTATTTTTTAAACTTTACAGTAGTTTGTGTAATGAAAATTGAACCAAACCAAACAGTTTAGCAGTAATATATTCTGACATTTTATAAGTTATAAATCGCGGGAATAAAAATACTATGCAATCTATGTGTAGTCCAAGAAAGATAAGAATTGTCTTTAACTAAATTTAGCTTTCCTAACATGTCTTGAAAACCGTTCTCTAAAACGTAACATTCACCTGTCAACGTATCCTCGAAAATGTGTGGTCAAGAAAAGTTGAACCAATAATCTTACACGCTGTTCTTCATTTGAAAAATTCATATTTACAATTTTGTTTTATTTTAATTTACAAAGTTTGGATGTGACCTTCTACATTTATGAGCAAAGACGATTAACTTGTTTCCATGGCTAACTAACTGAAATTGTTTTAAAATAAAATTTTATTAAGAAATATATTGTTCTCCTACAAAAATTGCTAAACAGATTTTTTTTCGCTGAAAAGCTTAAATGGCGCTTTTATGAAGTCATGGCCTAAAACTATGGTTTCCATTAAAAAAAAAATTATGTTTGTGTCATATGTCCAAAATGACCAGGCTTTAGAAAAAGCGGAGAACACAAAATTATTAGGGATGTGATTATCACCAACTTTATCCGAAAACTTTTGTCTAAAATAGCTTATAATGGAATTATTGACAATTTTTAAAATAGCCGAAATTTGTTTTTTTCCAAATATCTAGTAAGCCATGAACTTTCAAAAATCCGAAAGGCGCATATTTATGACCCCACAAAACTGCAATTCTTTCCCCATTTAACCGACTCTCTATCTCCAGTAGTTTCCGAGATACCCATAGAGAACATCGTAGGAAACTCACCCTGTATAAATCCATCATGCGTCGTCTCTTGTAGTTTTTAACCAGTTTTATTGGTTTATTTCAAAAATCACAGATCATATTTTAATATTATTGGTTTAACGGAACGACGAACGACAAACGGACGCCGATGCATATGAACACGACTTTAGATTTTTGAGTGTTGTAAAACTCTTGCCAAATTATAGGTTATAATTTTGTGTCAAATTGTGTCAAATAAAAATGAAAAATATTGTGCATTTTACATTTTGGACTGTGTTATTACGTGTGTTTCGTGTTTTTTTTAAATTAAGTGGAGGAAAACTCGAGGGAATATTAAGTGTTTACCCAGACCATAGTTTACAGTTAATATTCGATGCCCAGAGACAGTTTGCCAGATATTATGACCAGAGAGTTGTATTATTAGCCACAAATAAAGTTTGTATATACTATCTTGTATATGATACCAAAAACTGAAGTATCTGTAAAATAGCAGCACACGATAGGTAAATAATAATCATATTGAATAATTATATTGATAAATCTTAACAATAAATGCACGGGAAGTTGAGCTTGAAATACGGCTTGAAAGCAGAAAATCGTTTTTTTTTTATATATTTTTTTTTTGGTATATATTTTTTTAAATACACCTTGTTTGTTTGTATTAACTAACACATACTGTAATTGTTTTTAATAAAATAACTCGATTAAGATTTTTTAGTTTTATACAGTTTTCTTTCACAATATTTTAGTATTCACTTGTCCCTCAAATTTTAAATATATTAATTTTCTGCTGTGCCTTCCAATTGTACCAACTTATTTCTTTGTAAAATAAAATAAACTACATTAGAAAATAAAATGACAGACATCTATCACTATCCAGGATCTTGTCGTTGGACTGAACTATACCAGTCATGACATATACATGCGAAACCTGGCGCCCAACGCTCAATGGAACAGCTGTGTTGGGAATAACCAAGAAAGACATTTTTTCTGACACACTCCTGTACATTTCAAAATATTTTAAATTATTCACATGGCTTTCCCACATATACCCATAAATATTTTTGCAGAAATGTCCAGCAAATATCATCATTGTTTAATGTGCCTAATTCCGATTAGGCATTTCGCAAAGTGACTGAAAACAGATAGGCTCTTTGTAAGATGTCTTTCTTTTCTTTAAAGCGCCGGCGTTTTATAATATGCCCAGTCTTTTGCAAAATGCCGGGTATTCGCATACGTCATATAATATGTATAAAAAACAAGAGGTTGTGGAATTTGGATGTTACAATCTCCAATAATTATCAACTATATGATGCAATACATATCTTTTGACATATTGATTTTGTTATAAACAGATTTAGAACAGGAGAATTTTAATAAAATAAAAATAAATTACTTTAATTCCCGGAGTTGGCGTATACAAAAACTGTATAAAAACTTTTCTTTTAATTTTAATAAATGAGCTCTAAAATATCCCTGATATTTTTCCTAAATTAGCGCCCACATAAATCGTACGCATTTATAAAAACTTCTCCAGACAAACTTATCACGATTTTAGAAATCTCTTGAGATATCGAAATATCTTATTAAGATATTTTCATCGTACCCAGTAAACTTTATCTCTTCAATAAATTACGAATTATTTTTGTTGACTATATCAACAAAATTTATCTTTTTTTTTCATTGTACATTAAATATACCGTATGATCGAATAAAAACGGCGTCAGCGATGACAATGAAATGAAAATCGCTGACATTTATATGTAAAATATAGAATGTCGATCGTCATTTCATATCATCGCTGACGCCGTTTTATTCGATCATACGGTAGTATACTAAAGGCTGGCAAAGTTTAGTCTTGGATCGGGATTTCCATATATGTAAGAAGGGTACAATGCGTTTATAATGTACTGAACAAGAGAGAACAGTAAACAACCGAGAAACTGTGCACAATTGCTAAGAGACGTGGAATCAGTACAATCAGTACCTCTGTCAGTACTTAAAGTTATCGGGAAAGATGTACATCATGTGTTCAGTTTCACGATTTAATTACGTCTCGTTATACTTTATTTGTTTGGTTATCAACGAGTCGTAACTTTCCCTAGAGCTTGAAAATTTTTAAGTACGAGTTAGAAACACTTGTATTTTGGTAAAGTGGAATCGAGTGTTCGACAGTGGTCGCTATTAGAACTCTGAATTCAAAATCGATATCTCGAAATCTATTAGAAGTAATTGATTGTAGTTTTTTCCACCACTTTTCTGCTATATTTTCTTGGCAGACGGTATGCTTGAAAATCTTTATAAATAAAAAGTTACACGATTGCCGAAAATTGCTATGCACTGAAAGTAAATGAATGGGTTGTTAAAAAATTTTTGGATGGGAAAAAACAAGCCTACCGAATTTTTCTCATTTAAACATCGTGTAAAAGATCCGAACTTCAAAATAAAAAAAAAGTTTCAATATCTAAAGTGGTTCTTAGTTAGTTATCGCGTGTTATGTGTTAAAAAGTTGAGTTTTTAAATTATCACTCGCGATTACTGACGTTTTCTCGTTATAAAAAATATGGACACCTAACGACATCCTTATAATTCCATTTCAGATGCTTAGAACCATATCTAATGATTTTATCTAGTCATCTTTTCGAAAAAGGTCTTTTTAAAATAAGCGGTTTGCGATCGTGATTTCACTTTACTTGATAGGAAGGCGTACCGGCACCGCCGCAACAGCACACCGTCGTATTTCTCTCACTCCGACCCAATAAGATCGGCATGCGATTTACTTCCACACATGTAAATACGGACCCAAAAGCAGTTGCCAGCACGGTATGTTACACTAAGGTTTAAATTTATAATAATCACAACAAAACTATAGGCCATACTAGACAATAAGTAATAGAAAAATGAAATAGAAAATGGCGAAGGTATTAAAAAGAAAATGTCATCGAGAGAAGATTTTCTTTAAGTATCTGTTAGTTACTCCCATCCTTTACCCGAAAAACCCCAGTGGGTATGCTTTTCTTACTCACCCTAATGAACTGAGCACCTTAATTCTCGCCCGTAACAGTATCAATTCCGCGGAATCGCAAAACGGTACTTAAAAACATGCCTCATACTTTAAAATCGACGAAATACCAGAATACCATAATACCCGAGGTATTAATAATTAAGATATTAATAACAGTGAACAGAAACGATGATTCAATTGGTCATGGTAGGCTTTGGAAAAAAGTTGCTGACGTAATCGTAAATTATTAGATCCAACATTTTGATAGTCTTATCAGGTTTTATCTTTTTAATTGCTTTCAAAATTTGAAAATATTTGAAATAGTTGAAGTTGTTGGCATTTGAAAAAGCAATCAAAGATAAAATCCTGCTAAGACTCAAGGACTATATATATTCTAAAGGACTGCTCGCCGCTGTTGTAGTCGCCGTGGAATGCTACGTCACGCTGACCAGCGCTCCACAGTGCGGCGGATGGTTATTCTAGCGGGACAAAATCTCAGAGCAATGTTTGGGACTTAAAATCTAAGAACGTACGAAATGGTCTAATATATAGCAACTATATGGTTAAAATTTATTTATTTATTAACAACAATTTATTATTAAAATAAATACAAGATGGCCATCATATTATTCGTACGTGACACATAAAAACCGTATTGTAAATACATTATTTAAAAAAAAAAAAAAAAGTTTTGATTTTTTTTTTTTTTTTTTTTTTTTTTTTTTTTTTTTTTTTTTTTTTTTTTTTTTTTTTTTTTTTTTTTTTTTTTTTTTTTTTTTTTTTTTTTTTTTTTTTTTTTTTTTTTTTTTTTTTTTTTTTTTTTTTTTTTTTTTTTTTTTTTTTTTTTTTTTTTTTTTTTTTTTTTTTTTTTTTTTTTTTTTTTTTTTTTTTTTTTTTTTTTTTTTTTTTTTTTTTTTTTTTTTTTTTTTTTTTTTTTTTTTTTTTTTTTTTTTTTTTTTTTTTTTTTTTTTTTTTTTTTTTTTTTTTTTTTTTTTTTTTTTTTTTTTTTTTTTTTTTTTTTTTTTTTTTTTTTTTTTTTTTTTTTTTTTTTTTTTTTTTTTTTTTTTTTTTTTTTTTTTTTTTTTTTTTTTTTTTTTTTTTTTTTTTTTTTTTTTTTTTTTTTTTTTTTTTTTTTTTTTTTTTTTTTTTTTTTTTTTTTTTTTTTTTTTTTTTTTTTTTTTTTTTTTTTTTTTTTTTTTTTTTTTTTTTTTTTTTTTTTTTTTTTTTTTTTTTTTTTTTTTTTTTTTTTTTTTTTTTTTTTTTTTTTTTTTTTTTTTTTTTTTTTTTTTTTTTTTTTTTTTTTTTTTTTTTTTTTTTTTTTTTTTTTTTTTTTTTTTTTTTTTTTTTTTTTTTTTTTTTTTTTTTTTTTTTTTTTTTTTTTTTTTTTTTTTTTTTTTTTTTTTTTTTTTTTTTTTTTTTTTTTTTTTTTTTTTTTTTTTTTTTTTTTTTTTTTTTTTTTTTTTTTTTTTTTTTTTTTTTTTTTTTTTTTTTTTTTTTTTTTTTTTTTTTTTTTTTTTTTTTTTTTTTTTTTTTTTTTTTTTTTTTTTTTTTTTTTTTTTTTTTTTTTTTTTTTTTTTTTTTTTTTTTTTTTTTTTTTTTTTTTTTTTTTTTTTTTTTTTTTTTTTTTTTTTTTTTT
>NW_022145811.1:101898-103827 GCF_002938485.1 Sitophilus oryzae | reverse complement strand
AATTGAGTTTGATTTAGAACAGACCGCTTTCAGAGAATATATCACTGTTACATAATTTTTTTTAAATATTTTGATTAAAAGAAAATACGTAAAAGTGGGCATCGCTGTGTCGGTCAAGCTTAATCACGTGACTAAAAGTTTATTTGGTATGATCTATATATTGGGTTATGGGACCGAACACTTAACAGAAGTCTTTCTTTCAAATTTGTGGACGTTTCCTAAACTTTATTAGTAGTGTTAGTACCAAACCCAGTCAAAATAAAGGAGAAATTTAAAGGCAGCATTAACCGAAACAAGAAAAAATAAAAATTAAGAACTAAAACTATTTTGATATCTCTATATTTTATTATTATACAAACCTATACCTATCTCTGATAGTTTTCGATTAAAAATAAAACAAGTGTAAAGTTGGCAAAAACATGATCTTGAACAAACATTGGTTAAATCATAAATTCGGCATGTTAGAAGCTGAAATTTGGTATATATGTTAAGAGAGCATATCCAATCTATCTAAATCAACTGATTGCATATTAAACAGGGAGATCAGGAAGAATAATCGTTTATGTTTGTTATAAAATTACTTAAATCTTTGTTATTTTAAATTCAACCCTATGAGTATTATTTAAAAAATCAAAACCCAAATAACATTGCTTTTCAACGATATATTATCATGTTCCTGTACTTAAACCTTCTGGTTTCTTCAGTTAAACCATTTAAAAGATAGTAATTCTATTATAATTGTTTCGTTTAAAGAAAATCGTAGCCATGACAAATATTCAAACTTTATAATTATTAATTAGAGTTTACGTGCTAAATTTCTAAAATTGTCAGTGTAACGAAATTCTTGAAAGGGAGCTATAAAAATAGAATTATTCATTTTTAAATAGCTCTACTTAAGAAACCGGAAATTTTAGGTATAGGAACACGATATATTGTTAAAAAGCAATTTTATTAGTCTTTTGATTTTTTGAATAAAATTCATATGGTTGAGTTTAAAATAACAAAGATTTGAGTAATTTTATAACAAATGGAAATAAATAATATTTTTGCTCTTTCTGTATAATATCCAATTGGTTATTTAGACAGATCGAATATATCGACTTTCGTTAACTTATAACCCAAATTTCAACTTTAAAAATTTTTAGTTCATGATTTTACCTATGCTTATGCACTAAAATGTATTTTAAATTTTACACATATTTTATTTTTTATCTTAAAAACTATTAGAGATATGTATAGGTTAGTATAATAGAAAAATAAGATATGAAAGAAGTTTCCATAAATGTAATAATATACTGGCTGTTCCATTTAAAGTAAGAAAAATGCTACCACTTTTGGATGCGGCAACACTAATGCTGAAAATATTTTTAGAAAGATGGAGCAGGTGCCTTTATGTAAAAATCCGAATTTTCCAAAACATCACCCATAAACGTATAACGTGCCATCGCCGTGGATCACCCTATATAACGTAAATAGATCCGCCCAGTATTGCTACCAGAAAAATTCACCAAAGGTCTATCAATATCAATATATGAATTTATTAAGGTATATAGACACTATAATTGCCACTTAATAACCTTTATAAGTTAGTTTCAGATATTGAATGTATTGTGACCAAAATGAGCCTCATTTCAATCGAATGAATACTAAAATGTATTTGTGTAGCAAATAATGTACCTTTATGTATTTATTTCAATTACAAAAATATCTATTAATTTTCTAACATCATCAATCATGTTAAAGGTTTTTCTTTAGTAAAGAAGCGTTAAACATTATTATCAAAAAAATAATAATGAACCCCATTAAGTTATTTCGCGGCAAACAATTTTTTTCACATTTATAATCAACATTTTTCTCCAACAAACCTTGAGTATAAAAATATTTAAAAAGAAAAATAACTGTCTGTTTTGCTAAAACTTTCTATTCATT
>NW_022145811.1:62765-76056 GCF_002938485.1 Sitophilus oryzae | reverse complement strand
TAAATATAATATATATAATTAATAAATAATATTTTTCTTGCCTTTAAGCTGTGTATTTTGTCTCTAAAAACAATTTCTTTTTACTTTTATTTTTTTTTTTTTTAATTTTTTCTCTACCTTTTCTTATTTTTCGGAAATTAGAAAAAAATAACACAGCTAAAGGCAAGAAAATATTATTTATTCAATATACATAAAAGCTGTAAGAATTTTTGTTCATTCATATATATATATATATATTATATATATATATATATTATATATAAATATATAATATATATAGTATATAGTTATATATATATATATATATATATATATATATATATATATAAAATATATAATATATATATATATATAATATATATATTACTGGTATTATATCGGGTAATTACTATGCGGTCGTTGGAAATACCTTTTATTAAATTAGGCTGTTCATCTAATGTACAGGTATATACCGGGTACCCTGATTTTGTTTTTTTCTACCCATTGAGTACTTTACCCACCGCCCGTATCTCGTTTTTCAGGTAGAATGGCATTGACGAAAGTGGTTCTTCGTTAGGAGCTGTCTATCGAAAATGACTCACAGAAAACTTATGTCCTTTTTTTAAACAGACACTCATATATTATTTTATTTTATTTGCCCTGTTATTGAGCTTTCGAAAATTTTATGATATTACTTCTATTATATTATTAGGTACTCTTAAACTGCCTAAACGGCCATTATTTAAATTTAATTACCAAATAATTAATATTTTTAAAAAAAACATGATATTTTGATAAACTACACGGAAAACTGAACTGGCTGCTAAATAAACCTTGTCAATTAAACCAACATTACGTCGAATAAAATTAGTATTGTTTGATTACCTAATTTAAACCGGCCCGCCGCCGGACATGTAATAAAGCCTTAAAAAATAAAAAAAAAAAAAAAAAAAAAAAGAAAAAATAAGTATTTTTAGGAAGGTTCGTTAACAAGGAAAATAAAATTAATATACAAAATTATTCGTATTTTTAAAAAAAAACATATAAAGTTTAGTCAATTAAAAAAAGACAGATCCAACGAAGAAATAGTTATGTCACAGCATTCTACGTGAAAAACCACGGGAGACCGCACCCCGATAAGTTATGTTACAAAGGGGATCGAAAAAATGCAATTTAATTTCAGATTTGTCCTGTATTTTAGAAGTTAAGAGAGCTAGGGCATATCTGTATGTAGCATCTTTAGTTTCATAAAAAAAGTTAACAGCGTAATGTGAAAACCGCATCTTGTATTTTGACTCATAAACGATAAACCCGCAAAACACACGGAAAATGGGACACCCGTGTTACAGACGTACTGCCCAAATCAAGTAATCAACTACGAAATGAAATCTAAGATCGATTTATATATTTTTAATATTTAATATTTTTTTGTGTTCGTGATAATTCCTTTGCTACTTCCTCCAAAAACCGACAATACGTGGAAGGAGCGTTTCGAGGAAGTAAAAGGACGAAGTATTCGTTTTGACGAAGGAAGAAGGAACACACAGTCGCATAAAATCGAAATTTTCCCATAGTAAATATATGATTTTTGGACGAAGGGACGCGAGGAAGAACGAAGTGAAGTAGCGAAATGTGAGTATGGGGCTTAAAAAGAGAAGAATAAAGAATAAACGAATCATCTAGATGCAATATTAGGGTTTACATTTGTGCTCTCAAATACATCCTCAATCAAATTTATACAATTGAAGTTAAATACTATTAATTTTTTCCACATCTCAGAGATGACGTAATAACTAAACCAAATAAATTGAAGGGTATTAACACTTAATTTTATGATTCTCGTCTGTTTTTATATTATAGAGATGCATGGTTTTAGATAGAACTTTAACAACTGCTTATTTCATTTCGCCTCTTTTCAAAATGAAATTTGGCGAGCACATTGATAAAACTGTAACCAAAGCAAACATTAGCTGTACTGTCGCGTCTACTTCCAAATGCCGCTGGACAAAGAGCTTCTAAATGAAGGGTTCTAGTGGGAGTTTCTCACTCCCAACTTCTGCATGCTGCACAAGACAATAGTGAATAATAAATGTAGACAGAAATAAACAGATATTACAGCGTACAAGGACTATAAGAGTCAGCAGTGCAAATCCATTTCTGAAGAGCCTGTTCGTATTATAACGGGTATACCCTCAATTCATCTCTTGGTTCGAGAACGAGTTGAAACCTACCAAGGAACTTTCAAAACTGAAGCTAGAAATAAACTAGCGATAAAATGGCAAGGAGAATGGATTAACCGCATGTATAGTTTTAAAAACTAAACGTTCTCAACCCAGTGTGAGTACACATATTATCAAAGCAAAACCTTTGAAGGCTATATAAGTATAGTTTAATTTCTAATATTACGCGGGGAATGGGTTAGTAGAGAAGTTATCTAATTCAATCGGGTGAATTATCACCAACAAACCAATTGTATTATATACTGTAACGAGATAGATAATGCTCAAACATTACCTTGTTTCGAAATTTGTCTAAGATGGTCTAGGGAACATTCAGAAATGTCTTAGGAATGCGTTCTTTTAAAACATCAGTACTATATGAGCATTCATTTTACAGCAGAAACTATGATAAATAGCCTGAAATGCTCGAACAATAAATGTTGGGAGACTAAAGACCGAAAGAATAACACAATAACACAATCATATAGTAAAATATTACAGTTTTCATTTTATGTTCTAAAATACAGCTCATCAGTTTCTATGTTATAAATTTAAGTTATATTTGAAACTAATCTATTTTCTACATTTATGGTTTTTGAAACCTATTATTTCTTCCACACCTGTATTATGAAATAACTAAACCAACCAAATTAAATGCATAACACTTAATTTTATGATGCTCATCTTTTCGTATATTTATAAATTTAGTGTGCTTCAACCAGCATCCTTAGCAATTGGCTTTTTCATTTCGCCTCCACACAGCCAAAAATAAGACCCGTTTTTATTATTTTTAATCTTTTATTTAACTCGTTCTTCATGGGACAAAACTTTTTAATGTTCTTCCTTTTTATTATTTTTTCAAGCGGCTTGCTAAAGCTCATTACGAATGGGTTAAAACTTCAATTTACGGCTTATATAAAATTAAAAAGTTAAGTGCAATAATAGTATAATATTATAATTAAGTGTAATAATTAAGTTATAATTAAGTGTAATATATATAATATATAATATTGATAATTAAGAAAGAAAGAAAGAATTATTAGGCAAAACCTAGTTGAGATTAGCCATGGAAACATGACTAAAATTATGACTACACGTAACACTTAGTGTCCGTCTTCCTCTTCAATCAATACGGGTAAGAATAGCAACGATGAACTGGCGCATCCTAAAAAGAAAAAAGGGAAGCAAACGAGGCACGAGACACCATTTGCAACTTGGTTAAGCAGTAGCTCACAATTTGCAAGCGTTACCACCAAAAAACCGCTGCGGAGGTACTCCAACATACCTCGCCGCTATCACATTGGCCCAGAGAAAACAAAAAACAAAAAAAAAAAAAAAAAAAAAAAAAAAAAAAATCGTGGAACTGAATTATTGCGGCAAAACCTATTTGAAGATTAGCCTTGGGGTTGAAATTAGGGGGTTAACATTGTAGGTATAAAAAATCTGTATGAGTATAAAATTTTGCATATAGTACGCTACTTGGGTGGCGTAATTAAGCACTAAGGGAATCTGGCGTAACTAAGCACTTTGAAGGAATGAAATTAGGGGGTTAATATTGTAGGTATAAAAGTTTTTAAATCTATCCTAGAAGTCTGTCTGCTTGACATAGAAACATGAAATTTGGCAAATGTGTTCTTTAAGTGATGTAAGTGAGCATTAAGAAGAGATTTTTGGAAAGTCGGCTGCTAAGGGTTTGAAATTAGGAATAGAAGGTTATATATAAAAAATTGTTTAAAAATCTGTTCTAGGAGTACAAAATTTTGCACAGAGGTCTCTTAAGTGGCGTAATTAAACACTAAGAAGCGATTTTCGGAAATTCAACCTTTAAGGAGGTGAAACTACCGAAACTAGTTTGTAGATTTTTTTTTAAATTTGTCGTAGGAATATAAAATTTTGCGCAGAGATTCTGAAGTGACGAAAGTGGATATCCGATTTTTGTAAATTTTATTCCCTACGAGGGTAAAGTTAGGATGAAAGTTTGCTACAAAAATTTGTTAAAATCGCCTCTAAAAGTATGACGTTTTGCACAGAGGTTTCTTTGGTGACATAATTGAGCACTGAGGTGCGATTTCTGGAAATTCACCGATAAATAAGGGAGTAAAACTGGTTGTGAAATTTTGTATATATTTTTTTAAAATTTAGTCCTAGGTTTATGATATTTTGTATAGAGTTAAGAGTTTAAGTGGCGAAAGTGAATACTTAGAACGATTTTTTTTTGGAAACTCACCTCCTAAGAGGGTGAAAGTTGCCTTTCAAAAAATTTTGTTAAAATTGGTTTTAGAAGTATTAAATTTTGCGTAGAAGTTCCTTAGGTAACGTAAAATGAAAAACGTGGGTACTAAGAATCTATTTTTCAAAATATGTCCCTTAAGCAGGTGAAATTAGAAACAAAGGTTGACCGGAGTTGACAAAATTGACAGCAGTACCAAAATCAGTATAAAGTAATCATAGTAATCAAAGTAACGGATATTTGAAATTGTTACTAAGTACTCGAGTAACGATCAGTAACAAAAATCAGCATCACTAATTGTTGCTGATTCCTCCCGTATTGATGAAGCCGGAAGGCAGAAATCTAAGTAGCTATGGGTAGTCATATTTTAGACATGTTTCATGGCTAATCTTACTGTAGGTTTTGCCTAATAATTCTTTCTTCTTTTTTATTACAGTCCCCATGATAACATCTTTTGTTTATTATAATTAAGAATAATACTTTTTATTTTATTAAAAAAAAACGGAATTCAGAATGATCAAAGGGAGAAATAACCTTAAAAAGTATAGTTATCAAAATACGTTTATAAACTTGTTCAGTTTAGTAATTATTTATTTTAATTTTTTAGTTTATTAATTTTACTTTTTTGATAGATGCTAACTCAAGCCTATAGAAAAGCTAATAGTTACCAGGATATATTTTCAATTATATCATATTTGAATAATTTTAACATATTCAAAAAAACGTTAGTTTATTTTCACGCCTTGAGTTTATCTCATTCTTATTAAGCCAAACATTGTTTTATAGTATTTTATAAATGCTTGAAGATTGAAGACCAAATATTAAAGAATAAATAAATCATCAAGGTACAATACTAGGGTTTTAATTTATACTCTAAAATACATGAATTTTTATGTTATAAACAGTTATCTTGAACTGATCTATTTTACATATGATTAAAAAAACCTATATTTCTTTACACCTGGATTACGAAATAGCTAAATCAACTAAAGTAAATGAATAACACTTCATTTTATGATTCCCATTTTTTATATTATAAAGTAGTATGGCTTCAGCTAAAGCTTAACAATTGCTTCTTTCATTTTTTCCCTCCTAAACCAAAAATAGACTGCTTGTATTATATTTAGCCTTTTTTTAACTCGGCGCTAGGGGCGTGTCTACTTTATGTTGTTCGTTTTATTATTTTCAAACGGCCGCTAAAGCTCATACGGAAGCTAGAATTTTCAATTTTATCGTATATTTAAAACGTAAAATAAAAATGTGAGGTGCAGTAGTAGTTATACGCGCATCTGAATTTTACATGTTTGTGGTTTTTAATTAAAATTTCTTTATTTGTAAAAAAATACGGAATTTAGAATGTTCAAAGGGAGAAATAACCTTAAGGAATACTTAAGAATGTACGGGGTAAGTTTTAAATAAGTGCAAATATATTTAGGGGTATATTTTGACCCCATAAACACGTATATGAGGTTATTTTCAAATTTGAATTTTCCTGGAAATGTTTTTCGTGTTTAGTTAAAAAACATAATTTCTTGATACCGTATGATCGAGAAAAAACGGCGTCAAAGGCGGCTGGGGAATGACTATCGATGCTATTTTTGACGAGGTCGAACTCTGCTCAAAGTTAATTAACTTTATTTTGATTTTTTTAGTTAATTAAAATTCTTCTTCTTTTCACTTTAAAGATCTTCAAAAAAATTAAATTTTAATTAAAATGAATACTAAATGTAGAAAATCTAGAAGACAATAGTAAGTTTCCGGATACAGAAATCTATATCCAAAAAATATTTTTTTCTGATAATTTGAACTATACCAGTTTTAATTAATAAAAAATCTATATTAGGTAAATCCAGTAAATCGTAATTAATACTAAATGCGTCTTTAAAAGTAAAGAAGAGAAAAATCAAAAAGGCTCTAACCTAACAATCGCCCGTCCCAGTTCCAGGCATTTCGATAACTCGTTAACAAAAATCAGATTATTCTACTGTTAAAATGTATGGATTATCCTTTTGTAATTGTCTAATACACACTAGACCCTTCAGATTTAGTAAAACTGTAGCTGTAAACCAGTTATGTGTGTTCATTACTATACATGGAAGAAGTATTGTGTTTATCAACAAGGTTAATTGTAGGCCTTTAAATTTTGCTTAATATGGTCATATTTTGTAATATTCAACTCATAATTGTTGATACTTCTGGTGGATGATGTTCAATTTTATACATGTATAAAATATAAACACACTAAATTGAAGTACTAGAAACGGTAAGGTGGGATATTTTTACGAATCTGTATTAGGTATTACTTTTTTACTTATAGAATATCTACAGCTATGTATAACCTCTAAGAAACAAATTAAATGAACAAAACTATGTCCAAGAAATAGTCTATTGTATAGAGGATTTAAGGAAAACCTTAAAATGTTTGTACAATTTGTTTTTGAATTTCTTCTAGGTTTCTGCATCTTCGGTCAGTGAAAGTAGAAATATTGAAAGCAGTTTTTTCAGTCCATAAGATTCAACATTTAATCATTAATAAATCTTAATTATTCTTTTTTGAGATATAGGCACTATAGGCAGCAAAATATTAGCCTTATAATCCCGGAAGCTGTGGCTAATAAATTAAATGATAAATAATTGTAAATTGTTTATACATATATAAATCACTTCTTTTAAAATAAAAAATTGGCATTTTAAATTTTATATTGTATTTATTTATTAAATGATAAAATTAAAATATTTATATACTACATGATCTAACACTGTAAGTCTTAGTTTCTTTGGTTTGGTTTACTGTTTGCCGAGTACTATGGGTATAGTTCATTAAATTAATAGATTCTTTTCTTATGATTGACATATGCATATTAATTGTTTTCTTAAGTTATGTTACAATGAAACTCACTTTATAAACAGTATAATATAGGTATTTATTTTCTTTCGAATGGTATTACAAAATATGTTTTACTGTGAACCCTACTAATTAATATACTATGCCTGGTTCAAGAGTCTAAATCTGTACTTATTACATTATCATTTAATTTAATAACAAACCTAAAATATTTGTCTGCGACTTACTAAAAAAAACAATTATGATTTTCGAAAGTGATTAATACAGCTTTTTGTAAAATTATACATTACTTCTTGATGTATGTATTATATTAATTCATTTATTTACTTAAATTGTTCCAATGTGTATATTATTTCCTACAATCTACCAGTAGTTACGTTAAAAGTTAAGTATGTAAATAAATGACTTAGGAGCCTAAAATTATTGAGATTAAATAACGTAATATATAAGTAAATAAAATTGACAATACACCAATAAAATATTTTAGCAATAACCATTGATTCCTGCATGGAACTTTACTTGAACACAGCATCACCAATTTTGTTTTCATTAAATTCTCTATGCAATAGATTATTTCTTGGACACAGTTTTGTTCATTTAATTAATATGCTTCTTGGAAAACAGAAACTTAGGCATACACAGAAACAGATACTCTATAAGTAAAGAAGTAATAATAAAGGGATTCGTAAAAATAACTATCTCACCTTATTGCTTCTAGTACTTCAATTTGGTTTGTTTATATTTTATATATGTATAAATTGAACATCATCCACCAGAAGTATCAACAATTATGAGTTGAATATTGCAAAATATGACCATATTAGGCAAAATTTAAAAGCCTACAATTAATTTTGTCGATAAACACGATACTTCTTCCATCAACTAACGGATTATTTACTGGTATTAAACACACATTTTATTTACAGCTATAATCAATGCAATATTAGTAAATCTGAACGGTCTAGTGTGTATGAAACAATAATAAAAGGCTAATCCGTACATTTTAACAATACAATAATCAAAAATGTTGTCGAAAAGTCTCGGTCGGAGGCTTGTCGGACGACGAGATTTAGTTAGGTTAGAGTCTTACTGGTCTTGTTCTTCTTTATTTTTAAAGGCGTTTACTGCATTAAGGATGATTTAATATCGATTTTTTATTGAGTAGAACTGGTGCAGATCAGAAACATTTGAAAAACAATTTTTAGAAATAGATATGTGTATCTGAAACTTTCTATTCTTTTCTGGTTTTTCTATATAAGGTATTAATTTTTGACAAATTTTATGTCAGTTCTCAGTAACTGGCGTCTAGAGTTCTATCTCGTCAAAAATAGCATCGATAGTCATTCCCCAGCCGCCTTTGACGCCGTTTTTTCTCGATCATACGGTATTTTGGCTACTATAGCTAGTAGATTAAATTTACAAGAAAAAAATCCAGAAAAGATCCAGTGTGTGTTCTCAAAATTTTAGCAACAAATCAATTTTTTTGTGAGTAAATATGCTTCATTTATCAAAATCTGTTAGCCATGAAAATATTTGCACTTACTTATACTTTGCACTACTTTATACTAATTCAGATCTACTGAAAAGCTAATAGTTACCATGATATATTTTTAGTTACGCCGCTCAGTAACAGTATTAGTCATGGCCGGGACGGCGATTTTTTAATAACAGATACGACCTGTTCAAGTTGCAAAAGATATACCTGTTTCAGTTCCAAACTGTTCCAAAACGTAAATTAATACCGTACTTGTATCATTCTGTTTCGGTTCTCCCTGTTTCAGTAGTAGTAGAGTGTTCTCCTAATTGTAGCC
This sequence comes from Sitophilus oryzae, assembly GCF_002938485.1. Classification (NCBI taxonomy): domain Eukaryota; kingdom Metazoa; phylum Arthropoda; class Insecta; order Coleoptera; family Curculionidae; genus Sitophilus; species Sitophilus oryzae. The sequence continues at coordinate 66,972 of NW_022145811.1, read as the reverse complement.
GACGTTGGACGTTGCCGTTATGGCATCCTTTATATTACATGCGGTGAGTTTTAAATAAGTGCACATATTTTCAGGGCTGATAGACCTCGATAAAAGAAACAATGTTTTCTCCTTATCGTTTTTCAAATAAATCCGAAATAGCCGAGTGATTTTTCTTTTTAAATGTATATAATTTTTTTCTTAAATAATGAGAACTACTGGATTTCTTCATTGGTTTCGTTCCTCTAAACTTAATATACTACCTATTTATGTTGCTATATTACCAAATATAATGTTTTTTTAACTAAAAATTAAAAACAAATCCCAACAAATTTGTCACAACAATCTCACACGCGCAAACCGTCACACTTATTTTTTAGGTCTCTCTTCTCTATCCCAATAACAGATAACAGCTGAACGGTCCCGTCCGCTGGACCCCTAGCGAAAGCGATACGACCTCGATTCTCAACTCAAACCAGTTCTTTTTTTACTAACTGTTCCTAACAGTTCCGAATCTTAAATGCTTCAAGTCCTAAACTGTTCCAAGTACCAAACTGTTCCAAGTTTGAAACTATTCCAAGCCCTAAACTGTTCCAAGTCCCCAACTGTTCCACATGTATAAAACAGTTCCAGTTACACTCTTCTTTATATTTATTTTTCTATGTTAATTGGTGTCGCAGTGTTTTAAAATAGCCGGAACAGTTGGAACTGGAACTGGTACAGGATAGCACTTGAACCTTGTAACGTTTTTAGTTCGTTACATGTCTTTTTTATATATAATATATGATGTCTGGCCTATCATCACCGGATTCCCTCTCGTTCAGGCCGGATAGTTTATTTGACGCGCTTGGCGTAATTTCTACGTTCTCTAGTCAGCAACCCTGCTATCGTTTCACTGTTCTGTGAGTCGCGCGCTGTCAAGATCCTTTCAAGGCGCCTCTCTGCGTTTTAACCTCACTTTGTTTTTGGCCAGTTTGCGGCACGGTTGCAAATCCTGTTTTTAGCAATGGCAATTTAAATCTTGCTGCAAAATCTGAATCAGCTGTCACTTCGAAGCTACAGGGTAGAGTTTTGGATTGACCCACCTTAACTCGTATTTGTATTTTGCTGAAACGTTGGTGTACTTTTTTGCTGTTGTCCTCCAGAATGTTAAATGGAAAAAAAACAGTTCTTTTGTTTATTATTGAGCCCTCGGGAAGTGTTTCGAGGTAGGTTTATTTTGTTTATTAGACCTTGTTTGGTTTTAAACAAGAGTTTCGTATTTTTAGGGTCTTATGGACGGACTGTGTCCAAGGTTATGGTCCAAGTTACGGACATTATCCAAGGTCCTAGTAGTGTTCCAAGGTACGGGTAGTGTCCCCATATTCCACAGTATGGATACAGCGTATGCCCCATGCTGCTTCGCTCCCATTTCTAAGCCTAGTCATCAACTACGGCTGTATTGATTCATGGTGTCCTCATTCTGGCCCCTTTTGTTGTTTTGGCCAACAGGGTCGCCGACAGACAGTACAGAGATATGAGCCCACCTCACGCTGCTACTCTTCGAAACAGGATTGCCTCAAGAACAGTTAAGTGTAGATTTAGGTTCTGATTTTCAGTCGATTTTCAGTCTTAACTTAATAACGTACATTTTAAATAATATCGTACAGACTATATTTAGTCGTTAGATTATTAAGAGCATTTATGTCGATTTAGTAGTTACAATATGATTTAGATTTTAGGTTTCATTACATTAAGTCTTGTAATAGTATTACTTTCTATAGATATTATTATTGCGCTATATTAACAGATGACTAACCAGACATAGATTCTAGAATCTAGAGGTTGCAACATATCAGATTTAACACCGCATAAAATTCTAACAATTTAAATAAAGTAATGCTACCTTCATATATTCTCTTAAACTTTACATGTCTTGTCTTTTATCATAGTTGTTTTCATAGATATTGAGTACAACTCTTAACACCACTTTCTTTGACATATAACCACTATATATTTATTGGAACTCTACAATGTCATGTACCAGCAAAGAACATCATGAATAAATATAGTCATTAGTTATAAGTAATATACAACTGTGTTTTCTTTCTCTGTACATGCCTGGCGCCCAATCTCTATATTTTTTTGTTTATTGTTATTGATCAGTTTTCTCTCTAGTGAAATACCTTATCCACGACTGCTCTCCGATGAAAAGCTGCCGTTCGCAGTGGTAATGTTTTATAAAAAACGCTACAACCTGTTACAAGCCAGTTCCAAAACAAACCTGTTTCGAAAATAACAGATCCTGTTCCAAAGCATCATCACTAAACAGTATTAGTTCTTACTTTCATAACGCCTTGAGTTTATTTCATTTATATTAAGTGAATCATTGCCTTATTATTTTTTATAAATGCTTGAAGAGTAAAGATTAAAGAATGAAAAATAAAGAAATCATCAAGGTACAATATTAGAGTTTTAATATTTGCTCTAAAATACATCAGTTTCAATGTTAATAACAGTTATCTTAAACAAATTTATTTCTACATATGGTTGAAAATCTATATTTTGCCATATCTGGATTATGAAATATCTAAACCAAATAAATTAAAGGCATAACACTTCATTTTATGATAATCATCGGTTTTTATATTATACCTAGAGTAGTATGGCCTCAGCCAAAAATTTAACAATTGCTTCTTTCATTTCGCCTCACCCAAAGCAAAAATAGACTGCTCGTGTTATATTTAACCTTTTATTTAACTCGGCGCCACGGGCGGAGTTTTTAATGTTGTTCCTTTTTATTATTTTCAAGCGGCTGCTAAAGCTCATACGAAAGTTAAAACTTTCAACTTTATGCTGTATTTAAACTGTAAAATAAAAATGTGAGGTGCAATAATAGTTATATGCACATCTGACTTGTGCATGTTCGCGGTTTTAATTAAAATTTCTTTATATATTAAAAAACGGAATTTAGAGTATTTAAGAACCTTAATAATAACAGAAAATAACATACATTAATAAACTTGTTTAGATTATTAGGTACCTAGTTTATTAATTTTAGTTTTTTGTTTGTTAATTTGGCATATTTATTTTAGATTATTAATTTTCGCACGGCTGCCAAAGCTCATAGAAAAGCCCCCATGCCCCTCCTGAAAGTTGCCACTCATTGGAATTTGAGAAAAGAAACGTTAATGTTTATGATTTTTTCTGTTTATTAGTATTTCGACCCCCCTAGAAAAATGTAATGGCTACGTCCATGTTTTCACCTAATCTTCTAATTATTTTTACTATAAGAAGACCCATTGCAATAATTTTTGTGTAAACACTAGCCTGAAAATCAAAGTCTGAATGCAGGCATGTTTAATTGTTTCTGCAACTTTGAAACGCGATTATTCCTGGACCTGGAAACCTCTGGACAAAAAGCAACAAAGTAGGATACAGCAGTGTTTACAAAACATAACTATTTTGTTTTGTAGATTTTCTTACAGCGGCAAAATACCCATAGGACTTTTTTGAAGAGATGAATCCGCCACAGAGCTCTAAACATTTTTTATAATAATTGTTTTTTTCTTAATATGTTAAAATACAAAAAAATCGTTTTGAAGAAAACCTTGATGTGATAGAGAAAACGTGTAGGTATTTCTGTGTTCAAAACATTCAAAACTAGCGTTAATTCACACTCAAATAAAAACAACGTTGCAAAAATTTTCATTTGTCGGTAATGATTAGTAAAAGCCAAGCATCTATCCGCTAATACTGACTATTCAGTCAACACGAAGTTGCACCAGTTTGCTTTTTTAATTTTGATAGCTTTGGGTGTCTCACGTCAAATTTTCAGTGATGAAGTTTGTAGTGAACGAAATATTTTTTTAATTTCAATGTTTTTGACGAGATTGCTTTTTAAAATAGTTGCTATACTAATGACAACATAAAACACTGCACGACAACAAAATCTGAAAACGTAACAACTTTTTTGTCGTTATTCAGATGCGACCATAAAAAATGAAAAAGGAATATGGCACAGAACGCGTATACACGCCCGTACACCTGGAAACACATACACTCTTTAATATTACCTTTGGTAATCACAAGAGCCCAATAGAGCGAAACACGAAATGCACGGACAAAACTGCACGCGAAAATTTATTACGTTTCTGGTCACGCCATTGCTATTTCTCCGTTACATGAAACATTGAATAGCATTTCTGTTAATTGAGGGAGCAATACGTAACTGAACGAAGTATACCGA